>NC_139723.1:35539376-35791225 GCF_964211835.1 Anser anser | reverse complement strand
CTGGATCTGCAGAAACAGCAAGGTACTTTTCAGCAAAAAGTTTTACATGTTTTTGATAATCTTCACAATCCCCTGGTTTTAGATCCATAGTACCTCATATCTGTCACATAACCAGCTGACTGCCTAAGCCTCCTCATTATGGGGGCTTTAGGCAATTCTTTCAACACTTGTCTTTCTAGTCCAAATTTTTGAACACATTTAAGCTCCCACCCTAATACTGAATAGTTGTTTAAATATCTTTGAACAGCTGTTCTTCAATTTCCTTTGGACACAACAAGCTTAGCAAGGGCCTCGTGTCCTCTCAACATGGTTCCATTATAACTAACAGGCTCTAGTCTTGGTTAGGACCCCCTGATGGGGTTAGGACCCCTCATACAAGTAATGAAAGATTATCTATCTCTTTTGGGAAGTCAGTCTCTTTCATAGTGACCTGAGGCTCAGTATATTTTTTGTCCATGCAACCACACCTGATTATGCCAAAAGCGCCAGGAAAGGGCAAGTGCTGCTGTGCATCTCCTACAGCAGTGAGGAGAAAAGGGAGGAAGGAAGGAAGCAAAAACCTATTAATCATAGAATCATAGAATCATAGAATCATAGAATCATATAATGGTTTGGGTTGGAAGGGACCACAAAGATACTCTAATTCCAAACCCCCTGCCATGGGCAGGGACACCTTCCGCTATCCTGCAGTGCTGCTGACCCCTTTTCCATCATTGTACCTCCAAATGATAAGGCTTCAAAATCAGAGGTCTCTTGTACCCCCTTAATTGTCCTTCACCTTTCCAGTGTCCTCTAGGACTGCACAAGTGGTAATAACTTGTTTGTTCAGGGCAATTTTATGAATCAGCCTGCACTTACTGGCTTGACATACACTAAGTCTGACATTTCATTAATTATGTCCAGGAATCCCCAGTGTCTTATTATGCTACATCTTGGACTTTACTAAACAGTAAACATATTTGAAATGCTCTTCATAACATATGTGGAGGCAACTCTTGTCAATAAGTATCATGGGGCTGGGGAAGGGAAAACAGGGAGGGAATCCTCTGAAATTCTAATGGTGTGCATCAGGGAAGGCACCCCTCAAGTTTGATTAGAGTAAGTCTTATCAGGAGCAGCTGCAATTGTAAATCACTGACTGGGGAGGCAGAGAGGTAGTCAGGCTTGATTTGGTTCTTGTTAGCAGTAGCTCTGACAGCAAACTGCCAACGTGTTGCCAACACACAGAGCACTTGCAAGGAAGGAGTCGACAGGTCTGACTGCATGGCTTCCCTGCTTTTGGAAATCTCTGCTTACCTGCCAGCATGCATACAGTTCTGAGAGAATGTCTGATTCCTACCTCACCTCCTGTAACAGCAACTTACTGCCCATGCAAGAAAAACAAAGTCCACGTGCATCCAAGAAGGGCAAAAAGATCGTCTTTGAGATCTTTATTCTATTTCTTGTTCAGATTTGCAGGATATTCTGGATAGGGAGCAAAGAAAAATGTGGGAAAAGTTGGGAGCAGTTCTATTTGCTTTCTACAGTCACTGAGTTAAGTAACATTAAGCTTGTAATAATCTTCTTACTATTCGCATAAGAAATGTATTTTTTTTTCTATAGTAAAATGTCTCCTTTCCTATGGACCCGTTTAACACCAATGAGAGAGAATCCATCCCTTCCCCCGCACTGAGATCTGAAGAGCATTCACTTGACCAATTCATGAAGCTGATATGACCATGCCTCCCCTTCCACTGCCACACAAGTTATTTGAAGCACTGATTTCAGAAACAAATGAATTTCTGTAGAAATGTGGCTGTGTGCATGCTCACTAGAAAAACAAAGAGGAATCACATTTTCAGCAGACTGTTGGCTGCAAACAATAGAGTCAGCTCTAGTGCAAAGTTCTTGTTTTAAATTTGGTACCAGCTATTGATATTCTAATCAAATCCCCAAGGCTCTGCTGGCTTTTGTGCCAGCTAACAAACTGGTCCAGATCCTCAAAGTACCATTCTCAGCCTGTGAGGAGGCCATCCTGACCCTCCTGAGCTACATCATGAACTCTTCATGTGGCCTAGAGCTGAAAAACCTATGCCACATACCTTGGAAAGCCAAAGGGCCAGAAGTGATCTGGGAGTAGTTCCCAGATAGGGCATTACAGTGGGCTTCCAGAGGAGTCAAGGGAGAAGGGTTGGGCTGGCCATGCACTTGTATTTGTTTCTACTGCCCCTGCTGTCTCAGTTCCTCTCGGAGTTTGCAACGCAGGCAAGGTCACCCAGCAACCCTTGCATCCTGAACTAGCTCCAGCCTGAGAGCCATGCCTGAGCCACCCTCGCGGGATGACTTCCACCACAGCACAGCTGTGCCCTGCAGTCCCTGCCAGCTTCCAGCACACTTGCAGGCTCACAGAGAAGGATTGGTGTTCTTTCCTGCAGGGCATGTGTTTGGTGGTGATTGGCCTCCTTTGGAAATGATTGAATAAGAGCCCTTGGTCAAATCCTAGACTCAAGAATGTTAAGTACAACTTTCCATGACTTCAGAGACAGCTGTATTATTATAAAGGACAGAATTTGGGCTTAGGCTTTCTAATCTCCCTACAAAACTAACATTTGAAGTAAAAAGTAGGCTGAAAAGCAAGAAAAGTGATTTCACTAGATGTTGAGCAAGTTGTTCAACCCTTCAGATGTCAAAGGGAAAACACTCAACTTGTAGTAACAGTCCAGCTCCATTCCACAGATGAATCTCTGGTAATGTATAGAAGACACAAAGAGTAATCCTAAACCACAGGCACTTGTGTTGAAGGATTTTCCCCCAGCCCCTAACACTAAACTATAAACTATAAACTAAACTATACGACTATGATGTATGCCTCCAGCTAGAACTTGCCCGATGTCATCAAGAAACTCTTTTAGCAAGACCCCCACAGCTTCTGTGCAGATCTGAAATGTTGCCTTATGGCTCGGGGATGGTGCTGGATAAAATTTCAGAGCAAAGACTCCTAGAAAAGTTTCAGAACAATGCTATGGCAACACTCTAAGGGATTGCTTATGCCTTGAGTAGCCTAACTTGAACTCCCAAGCCCATTACTTGATCAACACATCAGAGACCTAGCAACGCTCCCTCCCCCTGCCCCAAGACAATTACATTAGTGAGGTGAGATAAGTTCTTGTCTCTGAGGAGACCGAGTTTATTGGGTTTACAAGTTCTTCTTTTTTTTTTTTCTTTTTTTTTCCTCCCACTGTCCTGTAGAGGAGGGGGAGTGAGAAAGCAGCTGGGTGTCTGGCAGCCAGCCAAGGTCAAGCCATCACACTAAGTCTAGTGAAGTGGTAATGTCCACACTACCAAAAGGTCTTCCTCCATGCTGGAGACGTGTTGGTTAGGCAGGAGACGTGGTCTTCACACAGCTGTAAAGAAAATGGGGCTGTAGCTATTAGACAGAGGTGGAGTAGAGGAAATTACAGTTTTACCTGAATTTTTATGTTTTGTTCTTGTGGGAAAATGGAATTATTAATTCATGATTGTTTAAATTTCCCTTGGTTACCTATGTTCCATACACTGGTATTAATTTCTTCTTTTCATGTACAAGTATTTTTATTCTGATTGACTGCACTAATATTTGAATAAAATTATTATTTGTTAAAAGATAAATTTCAGCTTCTTAAATACTTCAGTGATTAATATGCAGTTTTTCCTTTTTTCCTTTGAGTACTGGCAAAATAGGCAAAACCTATGGAGATTTGACCTTTTCCCCAAAAGAGGTACTCACTCTTGTTTTTGTTCAGAATGTTCAGATTGAATCATTCATCTTTTTTTTCTTTTTTTTTTTTAAAGAAAGAGTTTGAATTGTACATCGACCATGAGCTACACATGTGCTACAGTAAGTACAAATATATTATCTAGATTTTTAATACAATATTACTATTTACGTCATTCAGTTCATTCTTGCAGAATTGCCTAGGCACTTGACTAACCACTTGTATATAGAAATGAGTATTTTTGCTTGAGCAATTGAGAGCCTTATTTCAAAAGTAGAACAACCCTCTGAAAGCTTGTTTACTACATAATACAAGCTCAAAGGATATTGTTGTTCAGATTATAGAAAATGAATGCTATACTCCCTGCATTCTGAGTATTGGATTACATCTCGGTTTATTTTTTTTTTCAGTAAGATATATTATTGATTTTAAGACAAGGCTGTGCCCACATATGTTGCAGATAGTTGTAGAGCAGAATTTCTGTCTCTCCACATTTACAAAGTCTTTTTCCAACATATTTTTCCCAAACAGGACATCAAAATCTCTTTCAATCATATTTTTTGAAAAATGAAATTTAGAAAATATTCAGCTGTTTTTTAGCAGTTCTAACCTTTCCACAGGTAAGCTGGGTAATTACTTTCTATCAGATATTAATGATGCAAGTACATTCCTGCAAAGCATGAGCTCTAGTTTAATCAGTGTCTTTCTACAGAGTATATCCTGTAGGAATATCTTTTTGCCACACAGCATTACCAACCTTCTCTTCAAGGGTTCAGTGGTACTCCTTCCTCCTGCGGAGGGATGAAAATGTCCTTCCCTCACTTTTGGCAGATCACATTAATAAACATTTCAATGTTATCCATTGGTAACAATCATAATTTTTAAAAATCGTGCATTTCCATGAAGTCAAACATCAATCTTCATACTCTCTACCCTACTTACAAAAGACCATGGAAGATTCCTGGATCTATTTTATTTCCATTGGCAAAGGCATCTATTTGGCTTAGAGACTGCCTGCTTATAATGGGCTTATAGTGGATTTGCAGCAGGAGAGCAAGGCAAGGAAGCCAAAAAGCACAGGTAGAGCTGGCAGTACCTCTACAGGCTGACAAAACCAGGGCTGCGGAGATTGTCAGAGCAGCAGTGCCAGCCACCCCAGAGCTTCAAGGGCAGATCAAAATTGCAGTCGAGCCTGTCGTCAATCATAGTACTCCAAAGGCAGTGATGTTGCAGCTGGTGGGAGAGGGAGATGGTGAGGAGCTTGGCAAGATTTCAGCCTGCTTCTAGCCTTGTTAAGGACAAAGAGTTTCCACAGCCCAGTGGCTTTCTCGAGTGTCAGACTAAGGTTTCTTATTGAAGAGATCTCCTGAACTAAGTGTCTATCTTGGGAATGCAGGTTCAAGAGCTAGATTCAGCCTGAGCTGACAGCTTTATGCTATCCTGATTAGATGACTTCCATCTGAATGTTTGATCCTATATTATGAAGGTCTCTTTAATTAGACAATATTCATTTCATTAACTCTGCTTTCAGAATATAAGAGCCTAACAGCAGGGACTGATTATTCTTTTCAGTGCAATGCAGATATTTTATTTTTTATGATCCAGTTGGGAAATACTTTTGGGAAACACTTGTTCAAAACAAAACAAGACAAAAAACGGGATTTTCCTAAGCCAAGAAAAAATACTCCTAAAGAAATATTTTGGCTACAGAAGGTTGTGCTGGGGTGGTACTAATGATGTACCTTTTTTGCTGCTCTAAATTCAGGGCAATGAGAAGTGCAGCAAAGTGGAATCATAGTACTCTTTGGGGTGATTCAAACGTGCACACAACATGTAGACTTGGGGTAATCTGCATATACTCTCACTTGCTCTCCCACTCTGTGCTTCCCTCCTCCATCAGCTAGATCCCAGGCCTCTTCAAAACTGATGACAAAATTTCCATCGACTCATACAGGCTTTGGACTGGATCCTGGCTTGCAATATATGTCTGCTCAGTATGTTGAATATAAAACAAGCAGAACCAGGAGGGCAAATCCCCCAGATTTGTTGCTGTTGTTTTTTAAGGGGAAAATAAATAAATAAATAAAATTGTCAAGATATCAGGTAGGAAGGGCTATAATGTGTGAGAATTTGCTCAAGGGGGGGGTGCTAATTTCTTTTTCATAGCAAAGCAGAACAATTAATTTGAAATTGTCTAAGAAGGAAGAAGGATATTAACCTCCAACTTTTTCATTAATCCTTAGGATAGCAATATAAGTGGTACTAGCAGCCCAAATTTTAGCTCCAGTATCCAAAGCATTTAAATTTCTTCACTAAGGCATGCTGAAAATAAAACTTTTTTTTTTTTTTCTGAAAGACCTACTTATGAGAAAATCTAGGATAGAGGAATAACACCTAAAAGATGCCAGATAAATAGGTGCTAAAGATTTAGAAACATTACACCACCCAAACCTGACAAAGTTATTGCTCTGGAGGCTTTAAGCTGCCCAGGGCAGAGTTGGTTATGTCTTTGGTGAGAGCCTGCTAGAAGGCTTCTCCTTCGCATCATGGGGCTCTGAAATCCATGAAATCCAGTCTTTCTCCTGCCAGAAAGCAGGATCTGGCAGGGTAGGAAGGAGATAATGAATTCTCCTATGGGCTGGAGCTGGCATCTTCCATCCCCTTCATGTCCTTGCCATCCTTTTCTGCTTTTCATCCAGAAAGGAGAATGATTCAGCTGGGCAGGATTCAATGGAAAGGCTGCAGAGCCAGCACACCAGGCATAGGCTGAGCCACCTGGAGCTGGACCCAAAGGCAGTGGGGACAAGTGGGAGCCCCTCAAAAGCCCTAGGTTTTACATGCTTTGCTCCATTTGTAAAGCAAGATTCATCAGGAGAGTGGGAGTAGATGAGAAATTCACCATTTGCAGGACCTGGCTCACAGCTTCCATCAGTATCAGCACTTACCCAATTTCGTGGACCCTCTGGCTTGTGCAGGGTTCCTACTCAAGGTTTTTAACATCTGCATCCTGTGATTTTAAATGCAGCTTCACCAGATTTAAGCCCTACACCCACCAATACATATAGCCCCACAGTGCTGCTGGTGGAGCCAGGCCTGTGCTCTCAGCAAGTACACAGGAGGCAAGACCTGGCTGTGACTGAGCAGCCCAGGACAGTCTGACTGCAGACCCCTCTGTACACATGCATGACCTTCAGGGACCTGTCCACCTCAAACTACAAGCAGTGTTTGGAGACTCGCTGGGCCTCCATCTTCAAGTGGGTTTCAGTCCACACAAACTGTGGCTGTGTAGCCTGGCCCAAAGGCAAGCTATGTAAGACATTTAATTTTTTAATCTTATTCTTTGGGGTCTTTTGTTTGTTTTTCAGTATGTGTTTCATTATGTTATATAGTGCCGTGGCTCTGGGGAAGCTAACTAAGAGTACTGTTGCATTATTTTATTACGAGTTCTGCTTTCCAGACATGCTCCAACTGTTGAAGCTTTTTCTCTGATAACCAAATCGCCTGATAGTGCTGTGATAGTTGGGACTAACAAGACAAAGGGGCTGTGCTATATTACACAGTGAAAACCTGGTAGCTTTAGCCATTGGATTTCATGGAGCAAGGATTCTTTCATGGAGCATGGATTCTTTGCTATACAAAGAATATAATACAACTGTAAGGCAGTACCACCCAGAAAGGATGCCGAGACCATCCATCAGGTGCAGTAAATCATGAGCTGGGATGCAATGTTGTGAATGTTATGGTGCATGAGCATGTTAAACTGTATGCACAGCTCCATTTTCTGGAGGGTGTGCAGAGAAAAAGTCAGGCTGCGTGAACAGCAGGATCTTATAGCTGAAGAACCTGGATGCTGCCATGAAGGAGACAATTGAACAAGCCCTCTAACCACTAAGTGTCTGTGTGGAGCTGCACAACTCGTTCATGTTTCTTCTTCATTCATAATCCTTGGCCCATCCCCCATGTTGGATGTCCGAATGAAGACTCCACAATATCACGTTTTGACTGCATGCAGTGCTGCTGAATGCTTGGGATTATGGAAAAAAAAAAAAAAAAAGGAAAAAAAAAGCAAAAAAAGCAGCCCTATCTATTTTACAGTGGATGCCTAAAACTAGGATGTACTTTTTCCCATAACATTGTTCTCTGCCCTTCACTTGTGGTGGGGGAACAGACAAGGCTGTGACGTTCTCAGATGCTGCCATGTGTCACGGGCAGCAGGAAATGGAGGAAACTTTTGTTGCTGCCTCTGGATTGAGGTTCATGTGCTATTAATACAGCACAAGAGTCATTTCTCCTCTGTAAAGAGGAGAAAACGTTGCGTAATGTCTCATTAAAAAAGAACAGCTAGCCCCATGTACAAAATCAGCTAAGATTCCCACAGAAAACAAGGTATGAACTTGTAATTAAAACTATGTCATAATGAAGATACAGAGTTGACCTGTACTACAGGCAGAGGCTCAGGAGCCAGCTAGAACCAGGACTTCACTCCACACCTTCCATCAGGGCAAACTGATCAGAATTAGGCATGGCCCCATAGTTGAATGATAATTGTGGTGGCTAGCACTCCTGCAATGAGTGCATGACCATGTTTTCAATCCAGCTGCAAGAATTCCAGTAATAAACAATTTGCTGCCCCATGAGGAAGGTGTTGGCTGATTTCCACCTGTGCTCATAGGTAAGAGAGAGGGCAGCACCCTCAAGGCAGGCCACGTCTTGTCTTAAAACGACTTGTTTCCCTGTCCCATGCCAACATGGGTTTGCCCAAGCAAGGCCTTCCATATAGTCGGGGGGCATTGTCATCCCACACAGACAAAGCATGAGTGCTCACTCTCTATCTCAACCCTGAAGGCACTGGACTTCCCAGTGCCCTCCAGTATGAAAGCACCTGAACATTCCCTCTCGTGGAAAGACGAAGCCCTGCAGCACAACTTTATACTCTCCTCACATCTCTCCCCTTGACACTGTGGTAAAGGTCTGCATTGTGAGCACTTTTCCTTTTGTGATCGGTTCTCATTATGTGGCCTCCAGTGCTCTTTTATGATGTTCTTCTCCTCTATTCTTCTCTTCACTTTGAAGTGCTCTTGCATGAAACAGCATGACATAAAATAAAATGACATTCGTTATTAACACAAATGAAACATTTGGTTTCAATTATCTCCCCTCTCTCCAGTTGTGAGGAGTGAGAATTCCCTCATAAATACAGGCAGTGTTTTAAGAAATTGCAGACTTTACAGAGCAAGAGGAAGGAAGAAAAGCAGACCCCGAGATACTGATCTTGTCACAGTAAACAAAATGATAAGATGGAATAAAAGCTTGGTCCAGGGTGCTTCCAACATGCATAATCACACAGACATGGATATCTGCACGGGCTAAAAATGGGAACAAAATAAAACATCAAAGAACCATTAATTAAGCTCTAAATTGAGAATTGGCTTTGCCACTGACCTATGTGTGACCTTTGGAAAGTCACTTTGCCTCTTCGCATTTCTGTTTTCCCACAGGCTGTGTTTTTGTCTGTTTGGCTTGTCAATGGGGGAACTAAAGGAGGAAAAAGTCTCTTTAGTCGAGGCATTTTTCCTGACATATCTCCGTACCAGTCACAGCTTTAGAAGGATATTTCTAGGCAGAATTTCTCTAGTTGCTTTCCAAAACAAGGGAGAATGGCCCACTAGAAGTAAAATCTTTGTCTCCCTCCCAGTTCTTCTAGTTTTACTATCATTTTTTCCCCTCTTCCATTCAGCCAGATAATGTTTAACCTTTAAAAATAGTGTGCTTGGCCTCCTTGAACTGAGAGCAATAAAAAGGCTTAACAGTATGCAAAACAGAAATCTATCCAACCTCGGGGTAACACAAGTCTATTATCCCAGCCTGTTCCATAAAACAGCTGACTTGACAGCCCATGTCAGCATGGAATGCAGTTAGCTCTGTCTTTTTTCATCTCTGTTTAAAAATGATCCCATTGAACCTAGGCTATGATGCACTGCAATTGGCATTCCTAGGAATTGCACACGTCTTGAAACGAGGACTAGAGCAAAACCCTCTCCAGGGATTGCTGCACTGCCCATGGGACACAGCAGAAATATTCACTTCACTTGAAATAGTTTTGATGCACATCAAAACTCTCACTGAGAAACTGTAGGACCAGGGAAGATGTAGCTGGGGTGAGCAGTTTGTTAATCTTGTGCACAGGCTGCACAAGTGAGAGAAGGTTTGGCTACTCGTTTGCTTTGTGATCCACCAGAGACCCCTTCTCCCCCCTGAGGTACAGCACAGCTGCTGTTTAGAAGGGTATAGCACCACAACACATGGATATAAGGAAGGGAGGGAAGCAAAATAGCATGTGTGGTAGAGGAAACTTTAAGTAAGCTAAAGGCTATTACTCATATTAGAGCCAGAACCTCCACCCAAGCTCTCTTAGTTTCCTCCAGCAGTGCAAAATTGACACATACACACACACACACGCATGCACACACACACAAAATTCTTCCCTGAAAGAGTTTTAAGATAATTTCCCCGTGGCAGAGATATGGTATAGGCAGTAGTGGCACAGCTGTTTCTTTTTTATTTACAAGAATGATTTATTATATGGAAATCAAGAAATTTTATGGAAAACAGGTAACTCTATAGGAAAAGAAAACATGCTTCTTTTCAGCTTTTTCAGATTTATGGCCCTCATTTTGTATGTGATCATCTGAGGGCCTTTTTCTTCTGCAGCTTAACTACAGCAAAAATCCTCCGTAGCAGTGAAGAGCAGAGCTGCATGCTCAGACGGGGAAGTTCATTTGTCGTTTTTACCTTTGGTGTCAACTCACAGGGTTGAAATGCAGATAAAGCCTGGTGTGGGAGTGCAGCTATTTGTTTTACCCTGTTCATCCCTCCAGTGGGAGATACTGTGACACTTCCACTATCAGTTTCCTAGAACTGGTATAATGCAGAAGCAGTGGGACCAGCCTTTGGATAAAATCCCTGGAAGGAGATATCACTGCCCTAAAACTTCAAGAATTTGGAGTTTTGCTTCAGGTCTATATTAAGCACCAGTGGGAGCTGGGCATCATGTTGACTCGTTTTTAGAGGAGTAGAGTAGTCATTAAACGTGACACACAGTAGAGAGGTTTGATTGTGTTTGTCCATTCTGTGACTAGTATAGGTTTAAGCCAGGACTGGGTGATAGTAAGGAATACTGGGCACAGCACACGGTGCTAACTAGGTCTCAGGGAGGGGTTTTGAGACATTTTAGCTCTTCCCGACCACCTTGCTGATGTTACCTGGGCATTAACTGTGACTATCCTGAAGCTGTAACAGTTGATGCTTGCTGACTCCTCTCCTCTCCTCTCCTCTCCTCTCCTCTCCTCTCCTCTCCTCTCCTCTCCTCTCCTCTCCTCTCCTCTCCTCTCCTCTCCTCTCCTCTCCTCTCCTCTCCTCTCCTCTCCTCTCCTCTCCTCTCCTCTCCTCTCCTCTCCTCTCCTCTCCTCTCCTCTCCTCTCCTCTCCTCTCCTCTCCTCGAGTCTCCTCTCCTCGAGTCTCCTCTCCTCTCCTCGAGTCTCCTCTCCTCTCCTCGAGTCTCCTCTCCTCGAGTCTCCTCTCCTCTCCTCTCCTCTCCTCTCCTCTCCTCTCCTCTCCTCTCCTCTCCTCTCCTCTCCTCTCCTCTCCTCTCCTCTCCTCTCCTCTCCTCTCCTCTCCTCTCCTCTCCTCTCCTCTCCTCTCCTCTCCTCTCCTCTCCTCTCCTCTCCTCTCCTCTCCTCTCCTCGAGTCTCCTCTCCTCGAGTCTCCTCTCCTCGAGTCTCCTCTCCTCTCCTCTCCTCTCCTCTCCTCTCCTCGAGTCTCCTCTCCTCTCCTCTCCTCTCCTCTCCTCTCCTCTCCTCTCCTCTCCTCTCCTCTCCTCTCCTCTCCTCTCCTCTCCTCTCCTCTCCTCTCCTCTCCTCTCCTCTCCTCTCCTCTCCTCTCCTCTCCTCTCCTCTCCTCTCCTCTCCTCTCCTCTCCTCTCCTCTCCTCTCCTCTCCTCGAGTCTCCTCGAGTCTCCTCGAGTCTCCTCTCCTCTCCTCGAGTCTCCTCTCCTCGAGTCTCCTCTCCTCGAGTCTCCTCTCCTCGAGTCTCCTCTCCTCTCCTCGAGTCTCCTCTCCTCTCCTCTAGTCTCCTCTCCCCTCCCCTCCTCTCCTCGAGTCTCCTCTCCTCGAGTCTCCTCTCCTTGAGTCTCCTCTCCTCGAGTCTCCTCGAGTCTCCTCAAGTCTCCTCTCCTCTCCTCTCCTCTCCTCTCCTGGAGTCTCCTCGATTCTCCTCGAGTCTCCTCTCCTCGAGTCTCCCCTCCTCTCCCCTCCTCTCCCCTCCTCTCTTCTCCTCGAGTCTCCTCTCCTCAAGTCTCCTCTCCTCGAGTCTCCTCGAGTCTCCTCATTTCTGCTCTTGAGGTGAAGGATGTAGGGGGGAGACATGTCCCTGCTGGTCTGTAGCTTCCATGGGAAACAAGCACTAGAAGAAATTCCAGTCCTTGAAACCTCAAGGCTCCACATAAGCCCAATTCAATTTCAAGGTACAATCCAATGCCACAAATATATCCTCTTCCATCTAAAACAATTACGGGACAAGTAGGAACATGGGGTGTGTTTTTAGGGAGAATGGGGTTTGTATTCTTTTCTGACTGGGGGGGGGGGGGCTGTTTTATAACGTAAAGTGGGAGAACACACACTGTAAAATAGGTATGGATAAATTTTATGAATTTAAAGCAAAAAAAAAAAATTGACAGAATGGATGAAGAACCAAAAGATTTGAAAGGGTGTTTCACTTAGGTTTACGCAGAGTTTATTAATAAAACTTTACCACATAATATTAAATGCAGTTGACCTTTCTCTTTTGCTTGTTTGTTGTTAATAAATCTCCAAAGACATGTTTTTTGAATATGTTATACTTCTGCACTTGGTTTCTTACATGGGTTGAATAACCTATGTTTTTCATTAGAAAACTATAATCACCAGTCTTGCCTGCCGCCCACTACACAAGGAGAGGAGCTGGAGCAGTGCCACATATGCACCATCTCCTTTCTCCCAGAAAACCATCTTCCTTCCTCTGCCAGCTCCTAGATCCAGCTTCGTTTTTTACCACCAAAGAGCTGCCCGTGGCTCCAGACTTCGCTCTCAGCACAAATTGTTCCAGACCTCCCTCCTCTGAAGGCTGCAAGTTTTCATTTCTTTGCCTCTAATTGCCTGTGTCATTTAGCTATGCGATGTGAAGGGCTGCTCAGATACACACCAGAGCGTGGCCAAGCATTCCCCACAAACAATAAGCTGCCACCTTTGCCATGGTGAAGCCCCCAGAAGATGGCATACGTACCGCCTCAGGGAATTTGGCCCTGTTGGTTTGTCATCCTGTGCAGCTGGGGAATAAGAGTTTTCTATTGAATGTCAACTCTTATTTATTAGAACTTGCAGACAAACAATAGCCCACACACAGGGAGTGTCTGACAGACCGAAAAATATGCATGCAACTCCGTAAACACCTCAGCCTTGTTTTCGTGTGTGTGTGAAGGCAGGGGATACTATTCCCTTCATGCTTCAGATGCTGCTTCTTGACTTCTGCCTATTAGCAGCTTTGGTTCTCTGGATTGCTGATTAAAGATATGTTGAGACCTCGGTGCATGTCCTTTTCCTTGAGAATCACAAAAAAGGAGAAAAGGAGGGTATTTTGAACTGCCACACTCCCACAGAGGGTTCCTTTGTTAAGCAGATACTATCTTCTAGTACCACACCAGTTTCTGCTTATCTTCTCTGGTTGGTGATCTGGAGCGGATGTACCATGAACTGCCAGTGGATTATGAGACAGCAGGCCTTATGTTTGTTTTCATGGAGTGAAGTAAGAAGTAATGTGCAAGCCCATGTGACTTCGGTGGAGGGAGTGGAAGGATCACAGATTTTAACTCATTCAAAAGCAGAAAATTTTGAAAAAAGGTATCCTTTTCCTTGTAGGAAAATATCTTCTCAGGTTTCACAGAAATCTTCATGTGAATGTTTTTAAACCTAGTTCTACAGAAGGGTTGAAAATTAGATAAATTGACTTACAGTGTCCCACTGAAAGAAAAAAGCTTTTTAGTATTGAAATGCAGTTTTGATGGAGGGAATTGTCATTGGAAAATCTGAAAAGATTACTACAAAAGCCAGGTGGTGATTAACAATGTCCTTAGAGCACTTGCAAGCACCCCTGCCTTCCCGGACTCATGTTTAAGGAAATCTGAAGGCAAAAGAGAGGCAAACAGAACTGGAGAGGCATTACTATGTTTGAGAAAGAGCCCTGGTAGCAAGGTAGATTATTAAGTGAAGCTGCTGAAGAGACAGATTCATACCCTTTAAAGCTTCACTCACTTACTTAACCTATAGTTACCACAACTGCAATGGTGTGTAGAAACAGGTGAAATGGCATATTTAAGGGCACATAGCCCAGTCCTTCTTCCAAACAGGAGTGGACCCACACTGAACAACAAATGTAGCACTCGTAAGCTTGAGTAAAGCATGAGGAAATGGCTTAGATGTTGTAGCATTAGCCAAATTATTTAGTTATTTCTGCCATCTCTTCAAATTTCTTTGACCATAATTTCACACACCTTTTCCCTTTAGAGGTGTCCACCACTCATGAGCATGTGAATAAAGGCATATACAATTACTACGATGTTCCATATGGCAGTTAGACAAGGTTTGCAAGTTGCAAACAACTGGTGATTTTCTACTGATTGGTTGTTGCTTTTGTCCCTCTTATGTGCCCCAGATCAGGCACCTGAAATCACTAGCTGTTCTCAGAAGTGATGGCCTCAAGGCTTGTTACCCCTACAAATGCTATTCAAAACCAGAGGAGCAACAGGAATTATGCTTGCACCTCTTGAAGTAGCTATAGAGCTCCAACAGACTTAAAGACAAGAGAGACCTAAATTAAATGTAAACATTAAAGCCAAAGGAGGACATTTGAAATTAATAAGAACAGACATATGATTTAAAGCTACAAAATGTTCGTAAAGGCCACTGAGTATGACAAGTGCCTCGAGGAATGCATCCAACACCATCC
This sequence comes from Anser anser, assembly GCF_964211835.1. Classification (NCBI taxonomy): domain Eukaryota; kingdom Metazoa; phylum Chordata; class Aves; order Anseriformes; family Anatidae; genus Anser; species Anser anser. The sequence goes on along the minus strand of NC_139723.1, from coordinate 35,776,454 downwards.
CTGATAACGGGAAAGGAAGATTTTTGTAGATGGGTTTATAAACATCTTGGGGAATTACTTAAGTAGTAATCTTCTGGGGATGCTCTCTTGCTTCTTCCATTATATAGACCGTCTGATTGAAAATCTAAAACCTGGGTTTTATGCATTTTTCCCCTTCCTCTGTGCTTATTGTTTTAAGCTTTTTTCTAATTAGCTGATTCAAAGTCTCTCCAAAGAAAAGTTTATATGACATTGTTGCCACAAGGATTCTTGCCAAAAAAAATGAGCAGGGCAGATGCTGGCTGACTTGTTGATTCACTCACTCAACAAAAAGCTATGTGGATGATTTTGTTTTCCTCTGAGGTGCAGACTGTCTCTTTCCTCCATGTTTTCTTGGACCTGCATGGACCACATGCCTAATACAAGCTGTTGCTGAATTTCTGTTAACTCATTCCTGCCTGGAAGTCAAGGAATAGTTTATTATTGGATTCCAGAGCTCCAACATCCAACTCCTCTTCTAAATCAATTCTCATTAGTCGGTACACTTGAAACTGGTTTGTATCCTACCTTTATTTTCTACTAGTGTCTAACGAATATCTTCTCAATGAAAATGAAGGGATATGAGAAGTTCAGGAATTCATTGGAAAGCAAACTTTTATTTTTGTTTTTATTTTTTGGATGGGAAAATTAGGTTTTGAATTCAATCAACATTTTTGTGCAGCATGCTTCCCTCAGATTGTTCTGGTATTTCATTTGAAAGCCAAGAATTGGGGAGAATGTGAGTTTTGACAAAAGAAAAACATTTTAGTGAAAATGAAGAGATTAATCACCACTACATTTTATGCAGGGGTGAAGAGAGTTCTTTTCCAACTGCCTCTGATAGACACTTCCAAGACCTTTCAGTGGCAAAAAGTTAACTTAGGTCAGTGGGAGGGTTTCCTTCTTATTTTCCTGCTCTAATCCATTGAGACAACCCTAAACTCCCTCATGGCTTACACCTTCAAACATGGATAGGATCTGGGGCGTAGCCAAAATTTTATGCCTATATGAAATTCATCTCAGTAGTCAACAGCAAAATGCCTTGACTATGCAAATTGCAGCACAGACTTTTGGAGTTACCCTACTTAAGAGGCTGGATCTCTGCTGTTCCTCTACCTGTGACCATTCCTTCATGAGTTGAAACCTATGGAAACTAGTTACAAAAGACATGATTCCTTAAAATAGCACTAGTTTCTACTATTCTGTATGTTGGCTTCTTATTGTACTTAATTTGCATAAGTCATTTTGTAATTAATTTTTGAAAGTTAGTGTCTATATAGCCGTATGTTGACTGTAGAAATGGAAACAAAAAAGTAATTTTTTTTTTTTTTGAGAAATTCTCAAAATTTTTTCACTTTTTCCTAAATGAGCATATTTAGGAACTTCTTAAAACTGACCCTAAGGCACAAACACCTCTCCATGTGTTAGAAAAGATAAAGAATGAAAATTCTTTCTTCTGGGATTCTGCTGAAGTTCCTGGAATTACCATAGATAAAAATGTGTTCGATTATAAATCATGATTCTATGTTCAGTGCTTTATTTCTTGCCTCATGATTTTTATTCATTTTGATTTCAGCTGCTTTAAAACTTTCCACCTTAAGGTAAAGGGCAATTGCTTTCTCTTTCTGTCAAAATGGTAAGAGCAAAATAGCTGGAGGAATTAAATGGTGATGTCATTCCAAGAGGGAAACGCACATCAGCTGTGAAACTGTTTCTCACTCCACCTTGGAAATATTTTGGTACTCCTGAGAAAATAAATATTTATTTGATGGCATCTTGGACAGATTTAATACTGCTACACAGAAACAAGAGGGAATGACACATCAACACGCCCTGGGTACATTGAAACGATTTCTCAACATAAACAATACTATGTAATGTACTAATTCATTTTTCTTTTAATAAGAAAAGAAAATCAGAATCGTAAACTGAAGCTGTGCTCCCTCTGATACAACTTGCTCAAACTAAAATCGACTGGCCTTCTATGCTGATAACCCAGGCTTTCTTGTGCTATGATTGGTAGGACTTTTTTTCTCTGAATTTAAAAATTATACATGCTAAACATCTCAAATATATGCAATCACTTTCCCTTACAATGAGATCTTAATGTGCTTACGAAGTTAGGAAAATAAAAATAGAGATGAAAAAAGTGAACTGAGAACTTAAGATCAAGGCCTGGATTTTGGGAAAGGTGAGTTTGAGTGCTGGCTTCATGACAAGCTTTTTGTGTTTGTGAAACTGCTGCTTGAGGCTTACAGTTTGGTTTCAAAGCTCATTTCCCAACCCCACTACTTTTTGCCTTCTTAAAAAAAAAATGGCTATAATTTAAGGACCTGAATGAGGTCCATGTTTAAAGGTCCGTACCTAGCTATCATATGAGTGTAGCTTGACTGGCTGCTTAACAGTCACCTTAGGGCACAGGGCTTCCTTACCCTTTCATCCAGGTGAAGAATGATCATGCCTCCCCAGTGGTTCAGCAGAGATCGGAGGTCTTAACAGGCAATCTGACATGTGTTTCTAATGTAGGACACCAATGCAGTGTATCTCTCATGACTACAACAAAATCATCACAAAGGAACTTGGCCTTTTAGTTTTACAGCTCCCTATAGACATGTAGAACAGACTATTTGTTTACTCAGTTGTCTGGCCATGCTTTCTGGGCCCAGGTAAAAAGTTGAATTAGAAAGCCTAACCCTGAAGCTAAGTATCTAGAAGTTTTAACCCCCCGTTTACTTCCCCACTAAGACGTTCAAGTACGTAGAAAAAAACAGAGCCAGAAGCAGACTCCAGATCTGGGTGTCTTGTCAGAGAATCACAGAATAATTTAGGTCATAAGGGACCTCCAGAGGTTGTGTTGTCTTACTCTCTTCTCAAAGGGGGTCTAACTATATCAGGTTGCTCAGGAACCTCTCCATTGAATCTTGAAGCATCAAAAAAGGCATTTAATACCAATGCTTTTACCATGTCCTTTGTCACTAGGTCTCTGACCCATTAACATACACTGTTTTTGTATATTTCCAAGTAATGGGTCTCTGCTTCCACCTTCCATGTCCTTCCTATCGATGTTTGAACTGGTGCAGGAATTCCCTGTTCACCGTGTTCACTTGCTTGACTATCTGCACTTTTTTGTTCTTGTACTCCAAACAGGCCGTCCTTGAAGACCAGCTAGCTTCTCCTGGGTTTCTTTGTCCACTACAAGGGTGTTTTCCCATGGCACTGTGCCAAGCAGGCCCCTGAACAGGCTAAATCTGCTCTTCTGAAGTCCAGGCTTCTCGTTCTGCTGTTTATCTTACTCACTCCTCTCTGAAACTTAAACTCCACCTCCTCATGGTCCCTGTAGCCATGGCTGCCCTCAGCTTTCACATCTTCAGGTAGTTCTTCATTGTTTGTGAGTATCAGGTCCAACAGAGCATCTACCCTGGAGCATCTACCCTAATCAGTTTAATTTATTGCATGCATCATGAAACCATACTCCATAAACTCCAGGAATCTCCTGGATTACTTGAGGCTTTGCCAGGTGCCTTTGTCACATACCACCCTGGCTTTCAAAATCAGTGTAGGCAGGGTCACATGTGCATATACAAAAGCCTTCTTTTTTTTTTTTTTCCCATTAACAACAAAGCAAGACTGAATTTTGTTATCTTAAGAGATGTGAAGTACATCAATAAACCCTGATTAATCCTTTCCACTGAAACATAAGGGACACATCGTGGAGTGTAATGATTCCCATCCATTGTTCCCTTTGGTTAATTAAAAGACATTTTGGTATGCATATTTTGGTATCAACCATGGACTAGCCTGAGCAGTGAAGAAATCATAAGTTTCCTAAAAGAATGGAAAAGTGATTCCGGCTCTCAGGGCCACACAAAGCTAGGAGAAAGGAGGTCTCTGTTTTCCATGGGACTTTTTTTGTGGAGAACCCCGTTACTTGTGTTTGCAGACCTGGCTAATCACTCCTCCAACACCAGCACAAACCTCAAGTGGGCACAGCAGACAGCGCCTGACATCCACTTCTGAAGAGAAATCCCAAGCTTCATTTCTTTGGAAGAGTTAGCACTGACCACGGATATCTTGGAGGTGGCAGCTAACAAATGTCCCTCCAGGAAAGAACCTGATACCCCACATATGTCAGACCAACGGACCATCCTGCCCATCCTGTATGATTCACTGCTGCATCATCTGCTACTGTCCATGCCTTCTCTTGCATCACTACAGTCATCTCTAAGCACCAGATGCAGATGGTACGGTGTCACTCTCTGACCTCAATGACAGTCTTTGTGGAGGAAGAGAAGAAGGTCCATATTCTCTTGGACCATATTCTCCTGCAGAAGGTGAACTGCTGCCTTGCACCACTGTAATGGCATCACAACTTTATCAAGTGCAGCACACCAAATTCAGAGTCACTCTAGTTTACAGGAGAATCCCTTCTTTATAGTGGGCTGGATCAATGACTCCTGTAGCAAGCTTTGTGCCAGGCAGAGCCATGTGGCAAATGAGGTGGATTTCCTATAATTAAATTCTGAAACAGAAGTTAAACACTCCTGGGTTGCCTTGGGGCTTTATTAAGAGCAGCAACCTAGAGATTGTAAGCCAAAGCTCAAAAATAAAGGGTCTATGGGCAAACTGCCTGGGACTAGCCTTAATAATTTGATGAAAAAGTCTTCACCCACCTCAGCTCCTAGGCAGTAGTAATGCCTTGAGACGTGTTGTCATGCTCTGCCTGTTTCCCTTCAGTCGCTGCTCCTCACCTGCCCACTTTGGGGGCTTGAGGGGCTGTTACAGAGCTTGACCTGGTGCACAGCACCTAGGAATGGGAGGGCATCGATGTCCTTGCATGTGGGAAAGAAGACTTTTCAGGACAGGACATCACAGTCCAGCTGTAGTACACCCTGTGAAGACATCTGGAAACTCCAGATATCATTATCAGATAGAGACCGGATTAGACCATCAGTATAAGAAGTGGAGCAGAGACTTGCTCTCAGGGAAGTTGAGCTCTGCTCTTTGTTCTTCTGCAAGCAGCTGCATAGCCTCAGCCAAGACACTAAGAAGTGCTTAAACCTCTCACTTTGGTAGCAGTAAGAGTTAGAAGCCAAAGTAACTATAGGGATGGGAGTGTTATTCATGTGTATAACCTCCATGGGATAACGTTCATAAGCAATCAGGATTGTGAACCAAGGAAATACCCAAAAGGATCTTTCATAAGGATGTGGTTGAAGAAAGCTCTATAGAATTGTAGTTGCAGTCTGCTGCCTAAGAAATCAAGATGCATCTTCTGGTGGTAACAGTCTACTAAATTGTTTGGAGCAGAGGGTTTAGTAAAATAGCCTTCTACCATGATGAATTGATTGATTCTCTTTGGTGTAGGGATGCTTTATGGACTTTTTATACAAAGCCCTGCCAAATTCTGCTTCAAACATGACAAGAAGTTTCTTCCTTTTCTCTCACCATAGCAGTAAGTCACTTCTCCCTTTCCTCTCCCCCCACCAGTCACTGCAAGCTGTTAGTCTTGGTTTTTAATTATTAGCCCAGGTCTGAGGCTGAAATAAACTTGTTTGTGTGTCTGAATACCACTAGTCATGCAGAGCAGGATACTGCTTTAGTCCAAACTGCTCCGATTTCACTGTTGCTCAGAAATGAGGATGATTCAGCATGAAATGAGACAGATTTCGAACCTGTGCTCTAAGCAATACACGATGGCAGCAAACAGCCATGGGCATTTAACTCAGCCCAGCTCTCCTCCACTTACTCTCCGTTACTTTGCATGGGAAAGGATTCCCAGCAGAAAGTTTCACCCCTTGGCTCAGCAGTGGCTACTGAGGTGCAGCAGCCAGTCAAACCACTGGGGAAGATTTGTAGGCACTGGGAGGCTGGAGCAGTCTGTGGAAGGGTGCCAGAAGGCCTTGGATGCACCATGCATGCCCACCAGCCATCAGCCAGCTTCAAGCTGCTGCCCCCTGCCCCAACTCCTCTCACAACAGGCTTGATTGCAGGGCCTAAATTCTCACACGGAACAAGCTGGGGAATGTCCGTACAGACAGTTGGCTCCTCGTGAGGTTTGCACCCTCAATCCATTTGGGCCTGGGACAGGATCCCATTTCAACAAGGCTCTGCTACTGGTGGCAGGGTTTGTGCTTAAAGATCAACTTGGAGAGTCCCTGTTGAGGTGGAAAAGGTAAGGGACTGAACAGCAACAGCAGTGTGCTTGGCTACATACCACTGCTGACAGCACTCTGCCTCCCATCATCACACCTTGCCAAGTAATGTGCTTTCATTATTGACCAAGCTTTGGGAGAGTGGCAGTGGCAGAGCCCTTGTGAGGGGGAGAGAAGAAGTGAAACAGTGGATGTTTAACAGTGCCTGAGGGCAGTCTGGTTATGTTGTTATCCCAGCACATGACAGGAGGAAGAGAAGAGTGAAAACTCTGCCAAACTTGCATCATGGACAAAGCAAAAGCTGGCTCCTGTGCCAGGTTCAAAAGAGCCCTGATAAATGGAATTGACAGATGATCTCCAGTGGTTCCTCACCCACAAATAAATCCCTTTTCCTTTCTTGTCTGTTGTTCCCTATCCCATTCCCTGCCTCCTCCAGAGTGTACAAGTTGCTGCACTCCCAACAGAAGCTTTTACTCTTGGCAGACAGTGCCACTCACTAGAGGTTTCTCAGGCAAGAGCATCATCTCATCGGCCTATTTACTTCTTTTCCCCTTTCATCTCTTGTTTGTTTTCCATTCATATCCGGGGAATTCACCCCCTTGCCAGACCATTTGCATGTTTTGTAATATGTGCCGATGGTGCAAATGTCAGGAAGTGCACGTTGTCTCTTGTTTATGCAACACATTATTTACCTCCAGGTTATTTACCTTGTATTAGACATTTAGTTCTTCCCTATTCAGACCTTGGCCCAGCAATAAACTCAAAGCAAAATCTGACTTTAAGAACTGCAGGTGTGCTTTTGAATGGCTGGGGCATGTACTATGACATTAGTTTACTCGATACAAGCTCCAGTTCTGATCCTTGCCTTGCCACTGGCCTAGTATATTGTCTTGGGCAAACCATTTTGTCCCCGGTACGCTGCAGAGGACAAGCGGTGTGTTTGTACAGCTGCACGCACAGTGAAGTGCTGTGGTCTGCTTTCATCAGGCTCAGATAACATATTGTTCTGCAGAGTGAGACAATCTTCTGCCCCAGGCTTTGTTTAGTAAAGCAGGCTTCCTTGGGGTGCTGCTGCAGGAGGCAGCTGAGCACCCCTGAACACCTTTCTAGGCTTGCATCTTCATCAGAAAAAGCTTCTCTGAGTCCACAGTGATTCTTCCCCTGCTTGCAGAATGCTAGTGAGGATAAATAAGTCAGTGTGGGTAACTTGATTCCCTTTAGCTTTATGCCCAAGACACCTACAGCAGCCACTTGCAAGAGTAAGCAGAAACAAGAGCCAGAAGGAGCAAAACAAAATGTCAGATGTGGAGAGATGGGACAGAGCTGCATGCTCTCCCTGGGTCAGAGGTGGCATAACAAGAACTGTCACATCTCCAGCACTGGGAAACCCTTCCCTGCAGGTGTGCTGCAGCCAGCAGCTGCCCCAGTATAACTAACCTGCAGGCATGCCCTCAGTCACTGGTGAATTGCCTGGGAGCACTGGCAGGAGGACTCCAGAAGGCATTCAGATGTGTCCTTACCTTCACATTACCGAACCAGTCTAGTTCACAGTTCAGGCTGAGGCCACTGCCAGAGGGTGTTACAGGCATGCACCCAGCACAGCCTCAATGCCCTGGTCAAAGCTGAGCAAACAGAAAAAAGGGAGTAGTCACCTGAATGGACAGGTGAATTCCCATTTAAAAATGACATTTTCAGAGACAGGTGCCAAGGAGCCCAGCTGAATCAGGCTTCCAGCTGAGCTGGCCACTTGGTGGATCACAGGTTACACAGAGTTCAGGGATGTTTCCATGGCTCAATAGTTACTGGGTGTTAAAAGGAGAGCATAATGGTTATTCACACAGACTGTAAGAAGTCTGTATTGTTTGTCTGCTTGTAAATCCTGTCTCTAATGTGTTAATGACATCTATTGGTCACGTATTAGCCCTTTTAAAACCATCTTTAATGGAACTACAGTATGAAGTATGGCTGTACTGAGTGAGGCAAAATGCAGTTTTGGCCCTGAGTCCATGCTGACAAAGAATTTTTTTTATTTTTTTTTTTTTAACAAAAGCCCACAGAGGATTGTTACAAAGTAAGAGAAAAGATTGTACACTGAAGAAATCTATAAACAGGAGTATGGATTTTAACTTCTGGAAAATTTACTACTGATTACTGATTAGTACTGATTTACTACAAGCAACTTCTGTAATGAAGATGTGTAAGCAACGTGCAAATAGAAGATAAAATTCCCCAACATAGAATGAAAACTTAATGAGTACCTGTCAGTTAGTGTCCAGGCTCTAGTGATAATCATTGCTGGACATAATTAGATTGGGAGAAAAATAAAAATAAAAAAATAAAAACTGACACATGTTCAGTAAAACAATGTGTTTACAGGACAGGGCATTATGATCACTTTACATTGCATATAATTCTTGAAAGTAAAGTCCTTCTTGCTTTTAGGAAATGCCTCATCCTTCACATTACCACAGGGTAACTAAATCTTCATCATAAGTATTTATACACTTCTCTGTGGGCCCTCTCTTCAGAAGAAAGGCAATCTCGTGGTATGAAATGGGAAACTGTCATGAGGTAGTGAATGGGCTTAAGATCACCCATCTTTCTCCAAGAATAATTTTTCCATGGGAGAGCATGAAACCCAATTGAATGGCCCAAACAAAATGAATATGCTAACAGCTTTTCAGTAATGTACACCAGTGGGTTCTTGCACTGACTGGGAACTAAGTTCATTTCTCAGTTTCTTTATTTTTATTGAGGGGATGGAGGGGGACACATATTAACTTTGATTGCTATAGAGTATCACCCCAATAATAATGATTTAGAAAGATTTCTTGTCAAAAATTCAACTCAACCCTCTCAAAACACTTCATAGATTCAGCAAATTGATATGCAAGTTATGTGCAAGGATCATATTGCATCACCCATTAGGACAGGGCAAACATCTCTGGGGTGATGGAGAGCAACTGTCTGAACAATGCATATTAATATTACTCAACAGCTCAGAAAAGGAAGTGAAAATTTAATGATTGCATCTAATTGAAACTGCGAGAAGAATTTTGAGCAACAGAACTTGATTACCCAAGTTGGAACTCAATCTGTGTCTAAATTGAATGTGTTTCCTGCTACCAAGAAAAGGCCCAAAGTGTTCCAAATCTGGGCTTAAATAAGAAATACCAAGGATAAGCCTGCAGGCATGAAAAGAAATATTATTTATTTTCTTTTTTTTTTTTTCTGTCTATTCTGATCTTTTTAGTTTTTTGTCTCTGTTGCAGCAAAGAAAAAGATGAGTACATACCTCACACTGCAATACGCACCTGAGCCTGCAGACAGGCTGCATCCGTGGCTCTGAACATCATGAGCTGCCCAAACACCTTATGGGTTTGCTACCTCTCACTGCCCTGGGTGGTGGTGCTGATGTTTCCCAGCATTAGTCTCATGGAATTGAAGAGACCTGGTCAATTCACTGAAGCTCATGTGTCCAGAAAAGAAGAATGCTGTTATTCCTACAGCAGAAAGTGCTCAGAGTCTTTTGAAATGCATGAGACAGACCACTCAACATGGATGTGGTTATTCTAAGGAAAGAGGGTCACCCGACAAGGACTACCCTAACCAAGACCAATCTAACATGGTGTTTGTATCACACTGGCTGCATGCACTGAGCAGTCACTGAAGGCTATTAGGTAAGGTGTTCCAGTGTCTATGCAAAATGAATCTGAGCCTAAATACTCTGGCCATTAGTGTGCCTTATCGTGACCCACCAGACTCAAGGGAGCAAGGTGTGCCAACAGATTCTGCTGCTCAAAACTCATGATGGATTGTTCTTGATGATCTTGTTCACCATGCAGGAATGGAGTCTCTACTAAAGGAAATTTTGCCACAGGGGCATTGGAGTAGGTCTGAAGATACAAAAAAAAAAAAAATGTTTTAGGGGTCACAGAAATTGTGCTCTGATACCCAGCCTTACTGATGATGGATGAAGCTGGGAAGGTTGCTTGACTGATGGAGGGCAGAGATGAACACATCCTTCCTGTTACTGTGCCAGTGGTTGGAGACTTCATCATAAGAAATCCCCTAGTGATGCATCTGCTATATGTGAACATAACTCTTCTCCACAGCTGAGTATCTGACCCTTCACAGACTCTGGTCATTCTTTTGAGATCAGGTTTCACCTGGAGCTTCAGTGCTACACCTGCCAAAAATACAGGCCAGCTGCTTTTGTAAATACTGCTTGTGGCAGCCTTTTTCTTTTATAATCTACAGCAAATGTTTCTCCAGGAGGAGGAATCTCTCTGAATGTTTTCATAACAATTGTTCACAAAATCTTTATTAAAATACTGTAGCAAAGGACATTTCCTTATCAGGTCACAAGTATCTTCCCATAATAGTTTATCAGCCTTTGCTTATACTTTGCTATAACTGACTGGTAACCATCCTTTCCATAACTATCAGCTGCTGTAGCTGCTGCCTTGTCCTGCAGTTACCAGCTGTGTCTGGCTGGCTGCAGCCGCTTGCAGATCTGACTGCTGAAGAGAGCCAGCAAATGAGAAAATTCAAAAGGCTTGATTGCCTGAGGACCGTACGCAGCTCCTGAGGAAAGGGTTCGGCCTGTCCTGTGCACGGTCTCGCTGTGATGAGTCAGTTATCTGCTAACAGTAGCGGGTTGTGCAATGCACACAGCTGTGCCGGCAGATGGGCCTCTCAGAAACCAACCCATAAGTTTCATTTCCATTGCCCTGAATGAAGACTCCCCCCCCCCTTTTTTTTTTTTTTGCCTTCTCTACATCAGGGTTATCCCTTCAGAATACCATGTGCTGCCATGGATTTACACTGCTGGTTCCCTGGGGTCAAGCCCTGCTGCTCACCTTCAGGAAGGCGAAGGGGATTGCAGGATCTGTAACCCAGCCGTCTTCCTCCTTCCCATATGGGGATGCAGGTGGACTGCGAACAACAGGGAATGGCATAGCTTCCCAAATCTGCAAGCTGCTCAGCTCCAGCCCTTTGTCACTTTCTGCCATAACCAAAGCTGTCGATGCCTGCCATGAAACAGAGAGTGGGGTGGTGCAGCTGCCCGTGCTGGAAAAGGAGGATGTGTAACCCCTCAGGAGGCCAGCTGGTGCCTCTCTCAGAGAAGGAGAGGACAACAACCAAGGTGATAGCAATATGTATCCTATCCTTAAGGGCCTGCAGCAGCACTAATAATCTGGCTTGGTTTATCAGGTTGGCCATTTGGTCAGGGCCAAAACTGTCCCCTGTGTGGGGATATAATGTCCTCAGCATGGCATTCACTGCCACCAACAAACACACTTCCACGCACCTGCTGCCCCTGTGAGGAGCAATTGCAATGGTTTGCTCTGCCTCAGCCTCGAAGCACTGTGTGCCTGAAGTGCTCGCTGCAGTTGAGAGGGGTTTACTCATCGGCAATGTTTACAGACTCCGTCCTCTGGCCATTGACCAGTTTCTTCTTTCTTTGGCATTGTGAAATCTGTTCCTTGCCGCGGGGAATTGTCAGTGCTGGAAGAGGATCTCCAGTGTGGAGTTGCCATCTCACTGTTTTTTATCGCAAGCTTCACAATATCTGATGTTTTTTTAAAGCTCCAGTTCCTGTCAGCTAGCAGTTACAAAACAATATCAAAGCCTTTATTTTATTTTATTTTTCAATATAAAATTATTCCTTTGCTCTCAAAGTTGCAGAGAAAAGCCTGAAAACACAGCCCAGGGCTCCAGGACCAGACAAGCAAATAAAACTTTGTATTTATGTTGTATTTCTTTGTCATTTGTAAGACAGCCACACCAGCATTTCAAGACTAGCAACACCACAGTGTTTTCATCTGTGGAAGGGCAACTTCAAGGCTAATTCCCCAATCAGATTATGGGCCTTTTGGTTTCTTGAAGTCATATTATGCTTGACCTGAATGTACCAATTAAACTGTGCTGCTTAGGAAAAAAAAAAAAAAAATTTTTTTTTCATTAATCCCCACCCACATTTGAAGAAGCATGTGATTCCAAGACAGCCCCTGTCTCTGGCACACTGGTGACCCCAGAAAAGCTCTATGCTGGGAGGGGTCCCCATGGGAAAACAGATTCTCAGTTCCGTAGACCTGTCAGTTTCTAGATGTTGGTCCTAACTGTGCTCTAGCTTACACCATACCAGTCTCACTGAATTATTTGCCTCAGTCACCTGCAGATGTGGTGGGGCAGGCCTTCATAAGCTGCCATGCCACAGCAGCCGCTGTAAGTCCTGTTTCCAAATCAGCACTGCAGTTTGGAAGTACAAAGGAAAAGTAATAAGTAATGGTGTTAACATTGTATTCCTGCTACTGTCCCGGGCATAGAGTCCAATCAACACTGGATGTAGTCAAAAAGACAGTGGTTGCCAAAATCCAAGGCCACACCTACACAATGAAATAGAGCGTGTCTGTTTTCTAGACTTAAGGACAAGTGGCACTGTTTAATCACATACAAATTGCTGAGTTCCCTTCAATTCCAAGCTGCCTGTTGGTTAAGAACTCTGGTCTGGGCCAGCTCCTGCAACAAGCACAGAAGTGGTTTAGAGCTCATCAGCTTAGGTCAGGGACAGTCATGGCATCTTCCCACCATACGTAGCTTAGATCCTGTGTCCAGACATGAGGTCTGCCATTCTTCAGTTTGCTTTATAAATGTAGCCTAGGAAACCATCAGTTTGTGTGTTGAAGGTATACCATTCCTGTAGGCAACGGTGTTTAAAGGCATCTCACATTTGTCTGATTTCCTTGGGATAGATATACCTTTAGGTCTGGTCCACTTGTGTGTCCACAGCAAGAGATACCTTGGAAAGTCTTCATATCCCTTGCTTGGGTTTCTTTCCAGAAGAAGACAGGGTGGAATTAAGGTACACACTGGGAGACGCAGGGCTGATTCTTCCCACAGTGTAGACATCACCACTGTGAACCTGCTCCAGAAAGGGCAGGTCAGCAAGAATTCCTCAGGAATTAAGAGAGTTAGTGAACATGTTCCCCATGTCCACAGCAGATTGTGTAGGAAGCCATGATTTAAACTGCAGCATGGAAGATGGATTGAAGGAACTTTCTCATGGTAAGGGTACTGACATAGTAGAACAGATCATTTGAGAAACAAAAGGGAGTTTCCATCCATGGAGGGTATTAAGAAAAGAGCCAACAAATGTCTGCATGAGTGGCATAGAGGTTATCATGCCTTGGATCTCTTGCCCTCTTCAGATACTTTCTGCCTTACCTTCCTTCTACAACCACATATCCAGACAGATTATCACAGAAGATACAAAACCTGTGAGAGAAGCTTTCAAAATTCCTATCTCTAGCTGTTCATCTGTATAGAAGATCCTCAATTGTTTTGCCCCACATTGAACAAATTAGCAAGGACATAGGCTGTGTCCTTCTGTGTCCAGCTCTGACCCTTGCTCACCACTGCCAATTGATCTCCTCATACCTTCTTTCCTTGAGCTGACTGCCAGGGTGGAGGCATGACCAATACAGTTATTTAGGAGGCCTGTGCCTTTGTTTGTATAGGATCTACTTTCATATTCATAAAGCCCTAAAGTCTAACTCCAACATCCCTGCCATGTGCAGGGACACCTCCCACCAGACCAGGTTGCCCAAAGCCCCATCCAGCCTGGCCTTGAGCACCTCCAGGGATGGGACATCCACAGCTTCTCTGGGCAACCTGTTCCAGTGACTCACCATCCTCTGAGTAAAGGATTTCTTCATAATGTCTAATCTAAATCTCCCCTTTTTTATGTTCCAATTTACAATGCAATCACTGTCTCCAGGACTTACGGACACCAAGATAACCAAGTGTGGATTGTGCCACAATGATGCTTGTATAATTGCATCCATCCCTCATGATCCACATCCAGCTGCTCTGTGAGTCATGTTGCAGCAAAGGTATCTCCTCAAAGACATAGGCAGGCTGACTCACTCAGACTTGACAGGAAGGCACTACCCCCATAAAGTGGACCAGAATGTTCTTTCATCTTTGAAAGACCCAGGTCTTCTGTGGGCATGAGAGGCCAGCTTGGAGGAATGTTATGCATAAAAACAAAATTCTGCCTTTCCAGAGCAAAAATAGGACATTGCAAAGTCCCATTCCACAAGTATTCAACAATCAGTTTTGTTTCTAAAGGTCTTGATCGCCTATGTTCCTAACGAGATGGTGTCTAGGTGGGAGGTCTGAGAGCTACAGTGTATTCAAACAAGGAGAGAGAAGAGCACACTAATGACCACATTCCAGCCATGGTTTTAATAAACCAGCAGGTAGACTGGAAAGAACTCCTCCAGAATTATCTGCCAAAAAATGGAGCAATTGCAAAATATTAAATGTCTTTTATATATTAAAAAAAAGATCAGCCTCACAAACTGCAAGCCGTAAGAGAAATAAGAGTTTGAGCTGTTAAATAAATAAGAAAGGCGAGCTTTGGACAAAAATAAACAATGACTGGCATTTAGGGAACTTAATCTGCATTAGAAAAACCTCCTCCTCATTTGCTCTGGCTTCTAATTTTTTCCATATTTTTGTCATTAGATGTTATTAAAGTACTACTGTTCCAGGGCTGGGTGATGAAAGGCTGAGATATGATTCAGCCCCCTACGTTACATAAACAAACCCGGGTCGTTATGACATCCACTGTGATTTTTTTTTCTTCATTCTTTTGAGTCCTTCACTGTACCTCACTATTGATTGTGCTGTGGAAGCTCTTTCAGGTGATCAAATGCAGTTTCAGGCCAGCTCTATGGCTGCTAATGTGGTATAACAGGCTTGCTGCCAGATGTCTGCTTCCAAAAAAGTTCAGTCTTCTTGCAAGTGGGCCATGTTGAAACTGCAATATAGCAGACATTTAAAATAGCATTTAAAAAGCAAACCAGGAAGTGACAGTTTAAAGTTAGCTCTGATTCATTAATCAGCTTTGGAGACAATGATGTCGGTGTGACCGGATGGGCTGACTTATGATAAATTCAGATTTATCTGAGATGTAACAAAAGGGCAGCCTGCTGGTTTAAAGAGCCTCTTTCCCTTTTCCTTTGGCAAAATCAATGTATTGTTTAGAAAGCCAAAGAGAATGTCATGATAAAGTCTGAGGTCATTTCCAAAGATAAATCTACTATGAAGTATGGCAAAACAAGAACCAAAAAGTGAGTCTGTTCCATCATGGAAAACTTCTCTGGCTTGAACACTCATTCGGAGGTATACCAAAGCCAACTGAAATTAGTACAAGGACAGCCACTTAATCGAGTGAGGCTCATATCAGACATCATCATGGTGTTGTAGTCCTTGATTTAAGGGTAGGTCAGTTGCCTGGGACCTTCAGACCTGGACATTTGAGTGTTAACCACAGGAATCCTTACACGTCTGGGACATAAGGCAGTCCCCGTGGAGTGGGAATTGTGAGAACAGCTATACCAGCCTGGCACAAGGAGCCATATAACAGAAGAACTAGGGCAGTGTGCCTGCTAGTGGGGCATACAGCCTATTTCTGACAACCGCTTTATGCACAATTGGGTTGGCAGTAATTCCTCCGAAGGACAGGCATGGCAAACAGGGTAGCTCCCTATGGAAGTGGCAGCACTAGCCTCACCACGTCAGAAAGTGCCTTGGCTATAAGGCAATGCTGTAGTGTAAAGTTATCTGCCTCTGTGACTTTAATTACTGTATTTATTGCAATCATAACAAAAGAGGCCACAAATAAAAACAAGTAAAAGCCTCAACCAGTGTAAGAGCAGCCTAAGAACAGTCATTTGGCTGCATAAAATTCATACACACATAAACACATGAAGGGATTTACTTTTCATTTTAATTGGCTAGCCTGTTATGGTTGTTGGCAATCTATAAGATAACATCAATAGATGTTTAATTTGATGCCACTATTAACTTGGAGAGGCTGTACAAGTGTTCTCCTGTAGCTTTTTTTGGTGGTTATTCCTTCTATGCCTTGAACAACTCTCAAAGCAGGAGAAAAAAAAAAAAAAAAAAAAAAAAGGCTTTCTGCCTGCAAAATTTTGCTGACTATAGGGTTGGTCGTTCAGAGATACACAGTGTCATTGTAACTCCACTTGTATGGAGCTGTAAGAGAGCAGCAAAACACAGGTACATCCCGCTTACCAGCAACTGTTGCTCTACAGCCAGCAGCAGAAGGGGATGCAGCTCTCAAGCTGCCTCAGACTGTGGGTGGGCCATGTTGCCCTCTGGAAGTGTCAAAATCTCTCCCTGGATGACAAATGGAACAGCGCCCAGCACTGAGCTGTTCTGTGAAACAGTTGACTTTGAGTTAGTTGAACTTGGAACAGCTATTGCACAGCTCCTTTTCCAGCATCAGCTCACAGTGTACATTGATTTTCAGGCAGCAGACTCAACTTAAAAACAAGACTTCACTAACCCTGCTAAGGGCTCAATCTGTCTTTCATTGGCAGCAATGGATGGATCTTCTTTGGCTTGCTTCCCCAAACACTAGGAGAGCTGCAGAGGATGTGACAGAACCTACATATTGAGACCCATCCCACAGCATTGACTTTAGGCTAAGTGCTAAGCCAATCTCAGATGGAGATAAATTTCTCTGCCCTCAGCCCTGCACTGGAAATATCTGAGCCTCTACAGGAAGCACATCTCTGATGCAGAGTTTGTCCCATGTTGGTTTGGTTGGCTTCTCATTACAGCATTTGAAATTCCCACTGGCTTTGGTGGACGGAGGAGCCAATGAGCTGGGGTGCTTTTTGCACACATGTTATGGGAATACCTGCTGACACATCACAGCTGAACACAGAAACATGACCAAAATATGAAGAAACTGTACTAAAGTGTTGGTGTCCAGCTGACAGAGCCCTCCCATACAATGCGAGTTCTGATTTATTTTTCTGGGTCTTCTTTTCTTTCACAGTCATGCAGAACAACAGGCAAGCACCATGCACAGGACAATTCCTTCCCCATAAAACACTGTGAAAAACTGGGCAGAGCAGTAGCCCACCAGGTGAAACCTGCTTCTCTCTGGAAGACCTGCACAAATCACTTGGGCTCTGGATCTGTCCATGCATGTGGGTTCTTCATTCTTAGTTACAGTGGGATTTCTGCCTCTCCACTCCTATTCATACTCATGTTCCTCTCCTCAGGAACAGTTTCAGCTGCTCCCAGGATGTGGGACACACGTCTGGGAGTTGTAGGGACATGCACAACTGTGAGTAGTAAGAAGAAGGATTTCCCCACACTGTCCCACATAAATCTAGCCTAAATTGCTTGAAGTCTTGACCTCATCTCTGCATCTGGTGCTGCTGGTGGTCTGCCTGCTCAGGCTCCAGCAGTGTCCTCCCTCCACCTGTACACACACTGGACAGAAAGCATGCCATATGATCTCAGCAATAGCTCCTGTGACGATGAATAAGGACAGAGATGGGGCCAATAGATGGGACATCTGTTTTGCTTTTGCAAGCAGCTCGGAAATGTCTGCAGCGTTCCACCCGAAAGAGAGTAGAGACAACCCAGAGGACAATGCGGGCTGCTTTTGTGGTTAAAGCACTGTCTGGAGTAGAGAGGAGACCCATATTCCAGTCCTGCTCCGACACCGATTTGCTCTACAATTGCGGGCGAAGTCACTTAGCCGGTCTGTGCCTTTGTTATTCCAGTTGTAATAATATTTACATCACAGGGGAGTTAGGAGGCTTATTCAATTAATGCGTGCGAAGCGTTTTGATATCCTCCGGCGGCAGGGCAGCAGGCAGGCTCTCTGGTGAGGCCACTGGCATCTGCACGAACGCGGGCAGCAGCGCCCCGCTCCCCTCCCTCTGCCTGCATCCCCAAAAACCGCAGGAGGCAGGCGGCATCCCCCCCAGAGCCTGCTGCCGGGGAGGACTACTCCCCACCGTCCCCCACCCCGGCACTGCCCCATGAGATACATGTTTTCTGTTGGTAGTGCTTGCCTCGCACCATTTGTTTTTTAAGGGAGTTGCTAGAAAACTCTCCTGCTTTTTTTTTTTTTTTTTTGCCTTAATAAGTATATCATGTCTGGTATTGTATTTCTATTTTCCCCTGAGGAAAGAAGCCAAAAGAAGTAGGAACAACAAATAATGTGTGGGAGAGTGTTTTTTTTTTTTTTTTTTTTTTTTTGTACCTCTGTTCAAAGCCTCCTTCTGCTTGGCTCCAGCATTATTGCGACTACAATTGCCTTCCCTCTGATCTTTCTTCTATTATAGTTGTATTGACTTAATTTGGGGTAATGAGATGTTTGTGCTGAACCCCTCGATATTTTCATATTTGCATCCTAAATGCCCTGCTGTTCTTCTGTCATGTTTATTCTTTTCACATGATTTTTCTCTCTTTCTTGTTTTCTTGTTTCTTTTCCTTTTTTCTTTCTTCTTTCTACTCTTTTTTTTTCTATTTTCTCTTTTTCTTCTCTTCGTTTTAATTTTTTTCTCTCCTTTCTTTATTTCCTTCCTTATCTCCTTTCTTGTTTTCCTGTTCCATTCTTTGCCTTCCTTTATCTTCTTTCCCTTTCCCTTCCTTTCCCTTCCTTTCCCTTCCTTTCCTTTCCTTTCCCTTCCTTTCCTTTCCCTTCCTTTCCTTTCCCTTCCTTTCCCTTCCCTTCCCTTCCCTTCCCTTCCCTTCCCTTCCCTTCCCTTCCCTTCCCTTCCCTTCCCTTCCCTTCCCTTCCCTTCCCTTCCCTTCCCTTCCCTTCCCTTCCCTTCCCTTCCCTTCCCTTCCCTTCCCTTCCCTTCCCTTCCCTTCCCTTCCCTTCCCTTCCCTTCCCTTCCCTTCCCTTCCCTTCCCTTCCCTTCCCTTCCCTTCCCTTCCCTTCCCTTCCCTTCCCTTCCCTTCCCTTCCCTTCCCTTCCCTTCCCTTCCCTTCCCTTCCCTTCCCTTCCCTTCCCTTCCCTTCCCTTCCCTTCCCTTCCCTTCCCTTCCCTTCCCTTCCCTTCCCTTCCCTTCCCTTCCCTTCCCTTCCCTTCCCTCCCCTCCCCTTCCCTCCCCTTCCCTCCCCTTCCCTCCCCTTCCCCTTCCCCTTCCCCTTCCCCTTCCCCTTCCCCTTCCCCTTCCCCTTCCCCTTCCCCTTCCCCTTCCCCTTCCCCTTCCCCTTCCCCTTCCCCTTCCCCTTCCCCTTCCCCTTCCCCTTCCCCTTCCCCTTCCCCTTCCCCTTCCCCTTCCCCTTCCCCTTCCCCTTCCCCTTCCCCCTCCCCTTCCCCTTCCCCTTCCCCTTCCCTTCCCCTTCCCCTTCCCCTTCCCCTTCCCCTTCCCCTTCCCCTTCCCCTTCCCCTTCCCCTTCCCCTCCCCTCCCCTCCCCTCCCCTTCCCCTTCCCCTTCCCCTTCCCCTTCCCCTTCCCCTTCCCCTTCCCCTTCCCCTTCCCCTTCCCCTTCCCCTTCCCCTTCCCCTTCCCCTTCCCCTTCCCTTCCCTTCCCTTCCCTTCCCTTCCCTTCCCTTCCCTTCCCTTCCCTTCCCTTCCCTTCCCTTCCCTTCCCTTCCCTTCCCTTCCCTTCCCTTCCCTTCCCTTCCCTTCCCTTCCCTTCCCTTCCCTTCCCTTCCCTTCCCTTCCTTTTCATCTTCCACTCTTCCTTTCTCTTCTTTTTTTTTTTCCTTTAAATATTCTACAATAAAATAATATATAAAAAAAAAAAAACAGAGGATTAAGCAAAACATCTGTAGCAATTAAGGAGATGTCTCTGGGAAACACTAGCTGTGAAGCATGTTTGCTTTGTGAAGTACTCTCATCAGACGGCTTGGAACAGAGCCACCTATTTATTTGGGAAAGGGGTAAGAAACATGAAATGGGGAGACTTTTTGATTATTGCTGTCTGTTAGTAGCAAAATTCATCTTGTTTGTCCCAGGTTCCCACATGTTTTAAAACCATTACGGCATGTGGTTTCCAACCACGGAGGAGAGGTTGCTGAGGAAAAGCACTCCATCTGTTCACAATCCAGCAGTGAAGCGTTATCTTCTCTCGACATATGGGGACGTGGCAGAGGCCGGCGGGTGCCTGGGGCTGTGCGGGGAGTAATCTTACAGCCTCCCTCCCTCCCTCTAGCCCTCACAGAGCCATGCTCAGCCCCACGCTACCTGCCAGCAGGTACCCAGCAGCGGCAGGGCTCAACCCCCACGTGTCCCCGTGGGGACTGGTAGGGCCATGCTGGGGAGCAGAGGTGGGGAAGGAAGCAGACCAGGAGGCAGCATCTTCGCTCAGCTGCACCTGAGCTGTCCTGCTGGCACACTGCAGCACAAACAGATGGGAGCAGAGGGTCCACACAGCAGCCCTGTGTGCTCATTGCCTTCCCAATTCAGGGCTTCCCTGGTTGGGAGAGTGATTTTTTCCCCACGTGGATGCTGGAGTGAGATGCACCCTGACTCTCCATCCACTGCTATCAGACATAAACCAGAGACCGGGGACTTGTGCTCTTCCTAAGCAAGAAAAAGTACCTGATGTTTAGTACACTTTTCTCTGAGATCAGCCTGTCCCAAGGTAGCAAGATGTGTCATATTAGTTGCGTGAAATAAAATTTAATCTTAAATTCTCCAATTCTCCAGAAATATAGTATGGGGAAGGGGCGAGAGGGGAGGGGAGAGGAGTAACACACCTTCCTTTTACACGTACACACACACAGAGCAGAGAAAACACAATCAGTTTAGGAGCAATTAACAGGTTTTCACTTTGAAGAGCATTCATGGCTTCCTCAATTTTGCTAGAAAAAGATGTATAATAAATAGCAAGACATTTATGTGCTCCATCTCTCTGTGAACATTTCGTACACACACAGGGAACTTTGGGGAACACAGAAAGCTGATTTCAGAGCTGTCAGAAACTTCTCAAGCCAGAGGAGCAACGTGGACACGCTCCAGCCAAAGATCTGCTGCCCCAGTTTATACAGATTGTGTATGCTTTCACATTTTTGGACACTTCAACCTCTTAAAAGACGAGGTTAGAGGAAAAGAAAAAAAATACTCTATCGTGTAATTAAAGGACAGGTTGTACATTTGTCCACCCCACTTTCTTCTCTTCTCCCTCAGGGAGAACGTGAATGGTCGAGTTAGGTTTTTAACACAACTTGTCCTTCTCGGTTCCTTCCACTCCGGAGAGCTGCTGCGTTTTTCTCAGGCAGCTCCGCGCTCGGGAGCTTTTAAGGGTTTCTAATCCTGGAAGGCCGTCTGACATCACCCCGCTTCTTGTCTGCTGATGTTTCATACAAGCCTCACATTTCCTTAGTGTTTTTCAGAGCCACCAATTACCGCAGCAATCTTGTGTTTATGTTCTGGTTTTCTGCTTTTTTTTCTTCTTTCCCCTGATCCTTTCCTGGCTCGCGTCCCGACAGGCTGCTCTCTTTTAGACGTGTTTTGTGCCAAGGGTTAAGCTGGACCAGCTTGCTACAAAAGAAAAAAAAAAAGTGGGAGGGAGGAGGGCTTTTTTTTTTTTCCTAATTTTCTTCATTGACTTCAGGCACCACGTGATCAGGAAGCCTGGCCTCTTTCCATTTCCCTTCCCGACTAAAGGGAAACATTGTGTAGCTGTTGCCCTGCCACTGGTGGGACAGCCCACGGCTGCATTACGTAGGAGGATAAAAATAACCGGGATATTTAAGGCCGGCTGTGGAATCCCAACGCAAGCAGAGCGAGCCTGGTCAGCCGCCGAGAGCACCGGCCCCAGCCCGAGTAACGCTGTGCATGATGCAACTGCAGATACATGCCTGGCAGCCCTGCTGAAACAGCCAGGCCCTAGGGACGCCCAGAAGAAAAAAATAAAAATAAAATAAAATAAAATAAAATAAAATAAAATAAAATAAAATAAAATAAAATAAAATAAAATAAAATAAAATAAAGTACAAAAAGGACAGAGAATTAGTGAGCTTTCTCGTCTCTTTTAGCACGCTGATTTTAGCCCAGGAGGTATTTCTTTTAAAAAGGCAGCAACTACCCCTGCTATATGACACGCTTGCTCCAAAACATCCAGAGTGCCTGCTGGGGGTTTGCTGTGCACCAGGTGCACACCAGCACACCTTGGGGTTTTGCAGGGGGTAGTACTGGGGAACGATGCTCAGCACTCGGGAAGGAGAAGCTGGGACAGCACCGCATTCCTTCCCGGCCTCATCAGGCTCTCCTCTCCAAATTGCAATCGTGGGTGATGAGCACAACACACGTTTCGTTTGCTGATTAAAAGTAATTAAATGAAAAGAACATCCAGCCCACAAGGCTGGAGCACAAATGGCAGCCTCTTTCGTATTTTGTTCTTTTGGGAGTCACAATTTTATATATATATAATTATATTATGCAAGGACAGCAGTGAGAGCCCGCCTTTAAAGCAGACATGCAAACCGGAGCAGCTTCAGCTTTCCTTTGCCCACTGGGGGCTAGGGCAGTGCAGATGAGGAGAAGCAGAGGACACCAAAGAGGATGGTTCGGTTTGGTTACTCCTGTGTTTCGGAGAGGAACCTTCTTGCCATGCCAGCCCACATCATCACCTGTCCCCGCTCCCTCAGCCGGGATTGTCAGGAGGGCCTGGAAGGAAGGCCTGGAAGGAAGGCCCTTCTCCTCTTGCAGGGGAAAATCAGATATAAACCTTGACGAGGGATAGAGATTGTTGCTGAGATGGTTTTTCCTGCACAGCTCTGTTAAATGTTAGCCAGAGGACAAAGTAGCGTTCCTCATTTTACCTCAGAACTGCCCCTTCTGGAATCTGCAGGACCCCATGTAACAAGAACCCAGTTTGGGGAAGTTGTGACAATTGCTGGACACAGACTTAGGCTTTGTTTATTGCTTATGCAATTGTGTCAGTTTATTTTAAGGAATGAAGAAAAGAAAAAGTTTAAGGGCATTTGTAAGGGGTTACACCTGCCTGGGCTTTCATATTTTTATTTTACTTTTTTAAAGTGCCTGTGGTTTTACTGTCATATTTTCTAGGTTTATTCTTTCAAGTTGAGTGAAATACTGAAGCAATCCTGAAAAATGGACTAGTGAGAGGAACAGCTCAAGCCTCAATTTTCACCCTCACAAGCAGCCCTCCACATAAATACTTCTACAATATTTAATATTTAACAACAAGGTATTTGAGAACCCCTCACATCAAATGGACTTTGATCTTGTAAACCCTTTATTACACAGGGAAATATTATCCCCACTTTATATAAATATGGAGCTGCACAGGAGGAAGAGCAAAGGCCTGATGCCCAATTATGCACTTAAATTCCTTACAATTTCACTGGGAACGTAATTTTACATGTCTGGGCATAAGAGGCAGAGCTGGGGTGTCACCCTGCCCTGCTACATGTCAGTCTGCTCCCCAGCATCAGAGGAGCATCTTGTGAGTCACTTTCACATGTCCTAAGCATAAATCTGCTGGATGGGAGCTGATTCCTTACTTCCTTCCTTGCTGATTTGCATAGAGAGGAGAGGCAACCGCATCTCCAACTCTTCCCACAGCAGCAGTAGACCAAGATGGTCTATTCTGAAGACCAAGAAGCAGGGGAAAGCCATGGGAGCCCAATGGATAATTCAGCCTGCTGAGAGCAGACACCTAGAATTATGAATGCCTGCCGTGGTGCTCATGCTGTAGCCTCCTGAAACAATTCCCAGCTTTTCTGGAAAATGGCTAAACTTCTGGGTCCCTCCAGCCTCACAGAGTGCTGCCAAGGTTTCAGGGACTGGTGGGGGAAGGCAAGACCCCAGCCATGCCCATGTCACCGGGCTGTGCCATTTCAGGCTCTGGTGGTGGGAGTACAGGGTATGTGGCCAGGGAAACCCACAATACCTGGTCTCCCTGTCAGGAGAAGCAAGGCCGGCCATGTAAAAACAGATCATTCATCTACCAGGACCACTATGGCCCTCCTACAGTGCTGGCACCTGTCCCTTGGTAAATCTTCCTACAGAGGGTTGAGGTAATACAGCCGCAGGCACCCTGCCTTTCTTGCTGCCACCAGGGTGATGAAGCTATCAGGTGTAGCATGCAAATCTACACCTGCCAGAGTCAGATCTCAGACAATGGTATGCACAGATGTGGGGGACCTGCCTTCTGCTTCGCCATCCCTCCCTCTCCAGGAAAGCTGAAAGCCCTCGTGGAGGGGCATGAAGGCAGGGATCACCTTCTGGCAGAGTCAGCAGCTAGCATCTACCCAAGCCCTTGGGCACCGAGGTGTGCCCAGGTGGCATAGAGCATAGGTACACCTTGCTCTGGAGGAGCCCAGCCCTGCCACCACAGCACACATCCATCAGCTGTTGTTTGGATAATCCACTTGCCATCATATCAGCACATGGATCCACTTGGCATTAAATAATTTCATCCTGCTGTTCTATGGCCATGCTAAGAGGATGGCAGGCAGGGATGTGTGCTTGGGTGCTGTCACGCAGCCAAATCTAGCAGCAAACACAACCCGACAAGTTTCACATGCTTTGGAGTTTCAGAACAAAAGTTTCACACAAAGTTAATTGGCCCCAGATTTTTAACACTAGTAAGTAGTTATAACTCCTCAAAAAGAGTTTTTTCTTATTGACCATTTCCCATAGATAAATTTTCAAGTGGTTGCTCACATCACACCTTTACAAAAAGAACAAGAACTCAAAAATCTTCAATGTTTGAAGCCATTTCTCAACTTTTCCTTCACACATAGCTTGCCATGTTGTTATAATTAAATTTCAAAGCTCAAGTCTGCAGTTGTTTTCTTTCAGTGGCATTCTTTTTCATCCAGTAGCAGCGACAGTCGAGCACAAACCAAAGTCACCCATCCACAGATTAACAGACTCTCTTCTCCCATCAGGTGTCCTGAAAGAGAAAAGTAGATGCTGTTGAGTCATGTGAATGTGAATGGCAGTGTTACAGGGCCCTAATTTCCTAGCAGAAGCTAACAATAGTTCATGGTATCTCCACCTCAGGGCATCCAGCTTCTCCACAGATCATCATCTATGTGGCTTTGGTCATGACACTGAATTTCTGTAATTTGCCTTTGGCCATGCTTTCAAATGTCCCTAGGCTGCAGACTCTCCATTTCTATCAAGGTCCTTTCCCCTCCAAGAGCACACCAGCAAAAGGGGGTCAAACCCCACTTAGGGCCTCCTGCTGCCACGTCTAGTTTGGTGGTTTGGTATCAAGGTCTGTACAGCTCTGCAGCCAGCAGCAGGGAGAGGCAGCCTGCCTTGCTCTGCTAAGCTTCTGATTTCCCCCTCCCAGCGCCTTTTCAACAGGAGCTGCACCTTGGGGAGGTCAGGCTTGCTTCCCCCTGCTGACACTACTGTGGTTTCTCTCTTTATCTGTGAAGCAGCACACAGGCTCTTTAGCACCCCACCTGTAGAACAATAAATGTTTACCAGCACAAAGCAGAGCTGCTGCACTTATTGTCCCATAACGCTTTCCAGGTGAAGGTAGATTGAAAACCCATGTAGCTGTTCCAGTGTCCTCCTCCCACCCCCAAAAGGTGGGAAGAAAGCAGAGGAAACCTGTAGCCTCTGCACATCCATACCCAAAAAGGAACAGCTTTCCACCACCGTAAATAAAAAAAAGGTACAGTCTTCAGCTGATCACAATTACTGGAGCACCATTGAACTGAGCAGAGCCAGGATAATTTACACCAGATGAGCATCTGCCCTCAACATATGTTGCATTAAGGTTTAACAAGATTGTCTTAGATTGCCTGGAGGAGGGAGGAGGGAAGGGGGAGAGTAGGTTTGCTCCTGTCTAGGAATGATAGGCTGCAAAATGCCCGACAGTGAGGAGGTAAGGAGGGAAATGAAGGCGTTTCATTATTAGACCTTATTTCCAATGATCAGGGTGGGAAGGAGCAGACTGTGTGGGAAACAGGCTTCCCTACACCCATTTTGGCAGCTTTTGATTGGCCTCTGACCAGACATTTATTAAAACAGCCTCATAAGTTGCGGTCTCACTAAAGAACAATACAAAACCAACCAAATGTTAATGTCTTCAATCTGTTCCTGCTGAGATTTCCGCCTCCCCACCTCCCTGATTATTAGAGAAGAAGGAGGGGGGAAAGAGGTTGGGGGGTGGGGGGGTGGGGGGGCTAGAAAACGAGTTTGTATTCCCAGCCTCAGCTGACAGATCTGTTGTAGCCTCCTGGAGTTTTTGTAATTAGAACAAAGGGTCCTCGGGACAGGAACTCTAATTGTTTTTAAGTGTTCATGAAGTTTAACTCAGCCCAGGTTAGGCATCCAAACAAGCTTGAAGCAGTGACAGAAGGAACTTGAGACCCAAGTGAAAAACTCCTAGGGAGGATTAAGGGCCTTCAAAAGAGGTTAGTGAATTATATCTGATACTTAAAAATAATAATAATAATGTACTCAGATTGTTTTCCTCAGCAAGCCACTGGAAAAGCTGTGCAACAAACACTTGTCAAACAGAGGTCTGGGATGGTCTCTGCTCTGTCTGCTGGATCTTCGCTAATGGGAGCAAGGAGCAGGGAGGAGAGGAAATAAATATTTTGGCAAGTGAAAGCCCCAAGGCAGGACATGCAAGAGAGCTTCTGGATGCTGACGGTGGGTGGGAGGGGGTCTTGACCCAGTGCTCTTGTTGAAATTTGTCAGGACATGCATCTGCAGCCCACTGCCAGGACACATTTCACGATCCAGTTTCTTCAAACACCTGAACCCCTCCCCAACAGCCACCTCTGCAGTGGTCGGTCACATCCTCTCCAGTCTTTATAGCAAGTGGCGTGGCACAGCACACATCCATGCACCCAGCCACGCCGCTCTCCTCATCCCCACGTCCCCCAAGAGAGCCACCCCTGACCAAGCTGTGCCCAGGCATTGTCTGGAAAGGACGATCTGGCAGCAGGTCTGCACGTTGATGGGGCCTGTGCTGGCAATGAAGTGATGTAGATGGCCAGGACAAGTGCTCCGGCCCACGTGGGGATCTGGGTCTGCTGGTATGGACCCACACGGCAGCTGCAAAGAGAATTTGTTGAGAAGGATCGGGCCCCGAACACCCAAGGAGAGGAATGTGTTTGCAGGCAGTGCCTCTGGTGACAGGCCGGGGCTCTTTCCTCCAGCACTAGCAGCCACTGCTCCGGCAAGACAATGCCTCTGGAGATCGGCACGATAGATGTGGTTGCTGTAGGTCATCTGGATCCACAAACAACAGTCCCTTTTTGGGTGGGATTTTCACATCTGTTTCTCTCTGCCCTTAAAACCGATTTCACTGGGACAAAGCTGGGGCAGCAGCAGGCACTCTCAGAAGACGCCTCCATTGCTGCCCAGCTCCAGCAGCAGCAACGAGCTTCTCGCATGGGCAGCATGCAAATGACTGAGGGCATGCAGGACTGTGGCCTACCTGAGCTTTGTGGTTTTGTTGTTGTTGTTCAGTGTTTGCTTCCCCACCCCCCCACCCCCCCACCCCCCAAAAAAAAAAAAAAAGAAAGAAAACACTTGCTGGGGCAAATATTACTGAAAGCAGTTTCTATAAACAAATCCATGTGGCAAAGGCAGAAGTTACTCTGAAAGCAGGAATGATGTCAGTGTTGGAAGTCGTGTCACTGCAGAGGGGTCATGAGTGTTCCTTCAGCTTTTAATTGGGAAAACGTTCTCAGTACCAGCCATCAGCTGCTTTGCCTATGCCAGCTTTCAGCAGGTGTGGGGGACTTCCAAGCTCATCACCGCTTATTTTTGAAGAGGGCTGGGTGCCACCTACCAGCATGCATGAGTAAATCACCCCTGTGAGGTAGGAGGGGGTGGCTCACGAGAGGAAGTGGCTGGGGCAGGCTCCTTGGTGGGTCCTGCACTTCTCCCCCTGATCTATGGGCATTACCCACCACGGCATCACCACAGCACGGTGGCCTCATCCCGCAGCTACCCTGCTCCCCTGCTCAGACTGGGGCATGGCAGAGCTGTAAGAGCCAAGTCCTTACAGCTGCAGTGTGATTGAACACCATATCTATTGTCGTGGTTTCCTTCATACATCAGACCTTAACAAAAATCATGAGCATGACTTTATCCCAAGGGACACTTTTGTAGTTTCCAAGAGAAATGCCTTCCATTATTTGGTAGGCCAGCAGAAGAATAAACAACAAGTAAGCCATAGACAAGAAGCAGAAATTGCTATGCCCTAATAGTTTTAAGAGCCACTGTGGTTTCAAAGCCATCACCTTGACATGCCAGTGCCTTTAGTGCTCTTAGCAGTACCTGTTTTAAACACTTTTTCATCCTCAAGAAAGATTAATGCTTGGCAAGTAAAGAACAGGGCATGGAAATAGCTACCTAACCACTGTGATCGGCCTTTGCTCACCAGATCTCAAAGCCCAGCCTCCCAAGAAAAGACCTCATACTACACGTGGAGAATCCAGTCCAAACCAGAAATTTCAGAGGCAAGTCTCACTATGCCCAGGGGGAGGCAACCTGGGTGGCATTTTTCTGTAGGGAGTGGGCTTTTCAGTGCTATCAGGCAAGAGACCAGCTGGAAGACCTAATGTCTTAAATGTGGATGACAGTGGAGATGTGGAAATAACTGTAAACTGTAACTGACAAAACTCGCTAGTCCTTGATTGCCTCTTGCCAGCAGCAGGTACTAACAAGGGAAGCACTGCCTTGCTATTATAAATATGATATAGACACAACCTGCCTACTTCAGGGACTTAAGGATATGCATTATGTAAGCATATACATGAACATTTTAGGATCACGGCTACTGGTAGATAAGCAGCCATACTGCAGCATCCAGATTGCTCTCAGCTAGAAGGCCCAGACATAGATCTTGCACTAGCTGATTACATCATCATCATCATCATCATTATTTTTTATTCACTTTCTATAGGAAAAAAAAAAACACATGCTAACCACTGCACATATTTTTCCCATAGCCAAACTATGCTCTAGAAAAATGCACCTTACATAGAACATAATCTACAAAAAGTAACACCACTGAAAGCAAAAGCAACAGACATTGACCCTAAAACACGATTCAAGCAGATGCCAAGGTAAGAAAATGGGCTGGTTAGAAGTTTAAGCCCTCTTGCCAATATTTTCCTAAGCACAGAGTAAAAAGAAAATCTGTTTATAATATTTTGGCTGTTCCTGCATATCCCAGGCACAGCATTTAAGATAAAAGCCTCTTGATGTATACAGTAAAGATATTGATGTCTCCTGAAAGTTTTGGATTAACATTCCCTATAAAAACAGTTGCATGTATATATCATAATTCCCCATCTCACTTCTTCAGCGGCAGTGATGGGCTAGAGGCATCTTGCCTTCCTGATCAGGTGCAAATTGGCAGTTAACACCCTGAGTCTGTGTTAGGTGGCCTGAAACAACCTAGGAAGGCAGGGCAAGAGGAAACAGTGGCCAGCAGCAACTCAGCACTCACTAGGACTGGTCGTGGAGGCTGAAGGAGAATGCTGGGAAGCAGCTGGTCCCGTGAGCAGGTTCCCCTTGCTGCAGTCTGACAACCTGGTGGCCACACCATTATAGTCCTGTTTATGCAACCGCACTCAGGCCTGAAGCTTCTACCTAGAGCCAGGTATGCAGTGGCAGAAATAAATACAAGTCGGGCTTTAGGAGGACCAGGGAAGCTGCCAGCTGGTCACCACAGCCCAGGTTGCACCTGACGTTGTTTATAGAATTCCTTGTCACTGGAGGAATTTTAGGGCTTTTTTCTTTCACTTCAGGAAGGTGGGGCTGGTGACATGAACCCATTGTTTGGGTGCTTCTTCCTTGGAAGCAACCGGTTTAGGCTGTGGTCAAGAATAGAACACAGGGCAAGAAGGGCTTTGAATTTTACACAGTCTCATAATTCCTGTCTGTGTTTCAGTTTGCCTTGCCACCCATATTCTTCTTTTCCTCCTTGGAAGAGTGCATTTCAGGGTTTTTCCAGCATCACGCAAAGTTTTGTTCAACAGCAGGGAAGAGTTCTCACTGTCTGCATTTGCAGCATGACTTTTTCAACCCTGAAAACTAAAACAGCCCGTACAAGCACCTCCAGTCACAGCAGTCTTCCCTCATGGAACATCTGACTGTAGACCACAGCCTCTGAGTTTTGGGGCCGTGTTTGCTGAATTCCCATTTCAACCACTGGTTGCATGTAGGATGAATTTTGGAGTTATGAAGAATCAACAAACTGTTTCTCAGAAGATTGTTTTCTCCAAACTCCTCTTTTTTGTTTGCCCAAGGATATTGGCCTTTCTTGAAGAATCGGACATATAATTAGAAATTAATGTCTACTGGCTTTGATGGATTTCTCCTCTTTTCTGAATCCTGAATTATCCACAAAGCTGTTACAAACAGAATAGAATGTATTTGTTCATCAAAAATGATTCACCAGTTTCTTCAGGGATTAATTCTCAGTTTTGTTCGTGAGTGGCTTATTGCAAATAGTCATAAATTCTGCCATGTTGGGTTCCAACCCTGGAGTGATCTTTGTCTGGACTTCAATGGAGCTTTGCATGGGGGGGGGCCTGGCCACACAGATCTCATTGCAGGATTGGGCAATGGTTAGTTACATAAGTCATATGATGTTGTTTCTGTTCTCTCACTGGCTGACTTATGTAACTACAGAACAATAGCGTGTATTTGAATATAAAGGCAAAAACCATGCCTCATATTTGTTCTTCGTGAGAATCTGTTCAAGGGCTGGATTCTGCTGTCCGTGCAAGCTATAAAGAGATTTTCTTTGACAGTCTCTTGGTTGGTGAGGACATCTGGAGTAGGTGACACTTAAAGAGCTACTAAGATGCTCTGTGTGAGTTCGTCTAAGGACTATTTGCAGACATTGGGCTCACATATTCTCCCCAGTAGCAGCTGAAATAAAAAGTAACAAAAACAAAGAGAACAACTCATGCAACTGGACCATCCAGTGACCCAGGTCATTGACTGCAATGCAACTGCACTGATTTACACCTTATAAATGTCTAGCCATCAAGTTTAATGTTTCCCTTTCTCCATTGCAGGAGTATAAAGAGGCTTAAAAGCATGGCCAGTGTTAAAAATATACAGCTTAGGGCACAACATTGCCAAGTGTACATTCATGGGTTTATTCTTAAATGTATTTTTCCCACTTGTTATTTTTGTTAAAATCTGAATGTGATTTCTATGCAGAGAGAGAAAATAGGAATCCATGGTTTTTGTTTTCAGAGGAGGTTTTATTTTTTTCATCTATAAGATCCAACTCCAGAAGATTTTATCACAGTCTACTGGAGATTTTATCACAAGTTTCCAGTTCTGGTTTTGTTTTGCCTTTTTTAATATTTTTTTTTTCCCTCTTAAGGTCCCAGTTCTTGGAGTCATGTGATTACACAAACATTCCCTACTTCAGTGTTTTAAAAGTAAGTTTCTAGCCGGCATTGTTGCAGAGAAAAGACTGAAAACATAACCCCTCAAGGCTGAGAAAAAGAACACACAATTTACAATTTTTTTAAACCTCACGATTTCTCAATCTTCTGTTTTTTGAGGATAGCCTGACTAACACATTTTAAAATCCCAGGGTTGACAATATTGAAGCAGAATCAGGGGGAGACAGTTGCTTAAGGTTGTACGACATGACCTGATAGCCTTCCAGACTCTTAGGAGTTGTTACCGTGCAGAGTGCAAATACTTTTCCTAAGTCGCTTGTGAAAGTGTAAGACCATCATAGCCCATTCAAAGTAATTTTCTTATTTATGCATGCTGCCTTTTTGCACAGCCCCCAAATACACATTATTTATGTGGTGTTCTTCAACAGCTCAGAAAGAATCATTGCAATCTAGAGCGTACGTAACCCGTTTTCATCCTTTACAGTCTCTGGTTTAGATATAGGTTTTGACCTTGACATTGACCACAGCAAGCCAAAACTCAGGTTGCCACAACTGAAGCTCTCATGCCATCTTCTAACCTCTTTGAATCTGCTTTACGGTTAACGCCTCACCCAGTCAGTTCCTAAATTTTCATTTTCTAACCTGCAGTCACAAAAGCATGTGCAGCAGTTTATATCATGTAATGGGCAACATGTCCACAGAATCATTCCTCTTCATCTCCCTATTTTTTAATACACTTTGGAAACACTCTCATGTTCTAGAACTTTGAATTTGCTGAGAACTTGCTTTTTAGTGTCTCTTATTCAGAAGCCACTGGCACTGATCTACTTAAACCACTCTTCTGATGGCAGAAAGCACAATTCAGGTATAAGTTGGGCTTATTCTGCATAGCTTAAAATAAGCCTGTGTCAGCCAGAGTGTACTATGTACATTGTGGTGGGAGGACTTCCATTGCTAAATATAAATAGGGCCATTCCTTGAGATTAAAAATGCAGCTGAAAGCCAAGATGGAGACAAAGCTGTGCCATTTCAAGGGCTGTGTGCCTGCCGCTTTGAGGATCTCTGCTGTGTGGTACTTCCTAGGAATAATACCTCCCTGCATTGCAAAAGAAAGTAAGGCCTTTGCCAGGTGCCATAGCACCTTCACATTAAAACCAGCCAGTGCAGAGATCACTGCAATTGTGTGTATTCAAGGAGAACATGGTCATGTGAATGCGTGAAGAAACAGCTAACTGCATTTCTTCATTGCTTGGACATGCAATCAAGCTAGCACATCTCTACCAGCTACTCCACTCCAGCTGACTGTGGACACACTCACAGACACTGCAGAAAATGACAGACAACACACATCAACTGAAACCTTTCAATAAGACCAAGCTCATTTTGCAAGGGGATACAAGAGTGCTCTGACATGCCATTCTTCATCAAGTCATGGTAACTCATGAAGCCAAAGTCCCAAAGAAAGTGAGCTGCAATCGATGCACAGCTGCCACTGGTTAAAGAATAACATCATGTGTGATGGGGCTAGTAAGAGTGTTGATGGCAGAGGATTTGGTTAGTACATCATTTTTGGACACTTGTGAGACACCATGCAGAAAAAATGAATGACTTTCCCCACCTGAATGCTATTTTAATAATTTTGAAACGTCTTCCTTAGATGTCTCATCATTATTCCCGTAGTTAGAAGCTGATTAATGACATGCCCCTCAAACACATATCTGGGCACATACACAAAGACTTTTTAATAGTCCCTAACAATGGCCAACAGCTGGCCACAAAACCAGATGATTCTCCACCCTCGTAAACCCATGCTCGCCAACAATAAAAAACCCTTCTGGCTACTAAAAAGCCTGATGGAACAGATGAATCCTGTTGTGAACTGGGTTTTATAAATAAAAATTAAGAAGAGGAAAACATTTCAGCTTGTGCATTCACTAGGCTGAAAACAGGCATAGGTTTCACATTCTGGAGCAGCCAACTGCAGAGGTCTGATTTTCAGAGCTAGATTTCATCTTCCAAAGCTGCCTTTAAATACATTGCTGGGCTGGGTTGTTGTTTTGTTGTTGTTGTTGTTTGGGTGTTTTTTGGCTTTTGTTTTTCAAATATCGTTGCAGCTGCAGTAGAGCATTTCCTCTGCCCTCCAAGGCACGAGTGGTGTGTCTCTGCCTCTTGCAGGCAGAAATCTCAGGAATGATCCAAAAGGCTTTGTTCTCCAGACCCTGCCACAGCATCACAGGCAAGCAGGGCACATCAGGCTGGCTGTGCCCACACCCCGTGGATGGTACGTGCTTGCCCCCATCTGTGCCAGGGTTTCTCCCTGCCTCTCAGGAAATGGCAAGGTGAGTTTGGAAAACTGCCCGACCTAATGGCCAAGGCATGACCCCGCGAGTCAGGAGATGGGGGAGTTGGGCCAATCCTTTTCTCCCTGTGACTTGCAATAAATCTCTCAGTTGGATCTATTAGCTTTGCATCCAACGTGGCTACATGGTTTCTGGAGCAGAGCTGGCCACCCCGGGCTGGCACTGGGAGCCTGACCACACACCTCGAGCCATCTGCACAGACATTCCCCGACTGCGGTGGCCCAGCTTCACGCAGGAAGTTGTAGCCATGCCAGGAACAAACACAAATCTCCACAGACAGCACCTTCTCTCCAGCACAGTCCTTCTGTCCTGCTTCCAAGGGACAGAGAGAGAGAGGCTTCCTTTCCCATCTCTTTTTATTGTGTCTTTAATTTCCTCCCCTGTCCGTTTCTCCTCAGTCCTGGAGCACGGAGCCACGGAGAGGAGGAGCAGCCAAGCCATTTCAGGGTGAGCAGATCCTCACATACACCAAAAAAAAAAAGTCTCTGAAGGACCTCTTTTTGTTTGTTGTTAACAAGTATTTAATGTCAGGGCTAATTCACAAGCTTAATAAAGGCAGGCTTTGTTGAAGATTCAACACCTTCAATTACAGCATTAAGAGCTCACAGTAATTACTCGTCAGAACCTTCCAGAGATCCTTCAACAGAGCCTGTGCGTGAGGAGGGGGAGGCCAGCCCTGACATCCCTAATGTCTTAAAGATTAAAAAAATACAAAAACACAAATAAACAAAGCAAGCAGAAAAAAACCCTAATTCTAATAACGATGATGAATATGATGTCAGGCTCTCATTAGACAACAAAAAGCAGCAAATGAAAGAGACCAGCTTAATTCTCAGTTAGTCACCTTAAATATAACTCCTCTGTTAGTGGATTTCTTCAGGGATAAACAGGAGATTTTCACAGCCCAGGTATGCCTAAAATGAGATTTCTAGAAGTGGGGAAGTGAGGAATTTGACTGAAACCTTAGAACATGCCTTATTTTTATTGCCCTGGACAGGATTTAGAGAAACGTCAGCCTCTGCTTCATCGGTTCCTGGCACAGCCAAGCGCAGCACCTCATCACACTGCAGACCCTTTATTGCTATAGAAAATGGTTGATTATTGTTTGCATTCCTGGAGACTGTGTAGGAAGTAGCTGATATAGTGAGGAGAGAAAGTTGAGAGAAAATACTGTCTTCTTATGGAGAGGGCTTCTTCCTCCTACAGCGACCAGCCAAGGTTTTTTGAGGAGTAAAAATGAACAGGGAACAAAAATTTCAGGAGAGTTAGGGTATGTGTAAAGTTGAACAGAGCTGCATGCCTGCCACCCATGAGAAAAAGGGGGATTTTGACCCAGATTAGGTCTGGGTTCCTGTTACCCAAGGTTTGATCCAGACCTTGCAATTTCTTCAAAGGTACACCCAAGGGTCATAAAGCATTTTCCACCCGCAGGAATGGGACTCCTTAGGTCTCCTTCAGGTGAGCAAGAGAGACCCTGCAGCACGCAATGCCATGGCTCATTTGAGCCTTTCCAAAAAGCCTGGCATGACACAGAGCAACCCTGGGATCACTCCAAAACGCAGCAGGGACATTGTCAACCTCTGCAGAATCCTGCGCTCTCAACAATGCTGAAAATGACTTCAGAGCACATTTGGTCCCTCCGGCAGTGGATCGCCATTCCAAAAATTTCTTTCAGCTTATGAAACATGCAAATACCCTCCCTCTTTAAAGCTCAACGACATTTTGGTGCTTAGCATGGTCCTTCCTGTGGCCAAGAACCGCAGCCTCTTCTAGTGTGCCAGTTGGTATTTGGAGACTAGCCTCTCTCTGAATTGTGCTGGACAGGCAAGGAGGACCTTAGGACGAGTTGAATATCACACGATGTTTTACGTATTGAAACGTAATTCCTCTTATGCTGCAGAGACGGATAACCCAGGGTATTTCCAGTACCTCGTGTACTTACAATTGCCAAGAAAGAGGCTTAAGTAAAAGAGTTGTGGTTGCTGGTGGTGTTGTTTTTCCCCAAGCAATACTAGTCGCTGGTAGAGTTTTGTCCAATGTTTATTTGCTGGCATACACTAGCCTTTTTGTAATGTCGACTCCACTTACTGCCAAAACACCTGTGCATGCAGAAAAGATTGTGAGGAATAGGGATTTACTCTAAAGCACCCTGGAAGGAGTTTCTTACCTGCTCTGTGGAGGTACATGAGGGATCAGCATGAAACATCCCACGCTCCCCTCTCTCATGTGCAGTTTCGCAGGGTGATGACAATATCTTTGAACATGCAGCAGTCATTGCTGGTCCCCTCAGAGCCAAACAGGATTAGAAGCAAAATTCTGCAGAAATGCGGGATCCTGAAGATCAAGAAGGCATCACACATTACTCGCCTGGACCAGTCAGTCTGGGGGAGACCATTTTAGAGAAAAATTTGGAAGGGAGCCTGGGAAGGGATGGAAAGTAACCCTGCCAAATGCCCTTCCAGAGAGCTGGCTTCCTGCCCACTGCAGACACCACATGCCCTGGCACAAGGGGGCAAGCACTGGGGCCAAGAGTGTGGGTGGATGTGCAGGAAGGCCCCTTTTGGAGTGGGCTGGTGGGCACTACAGGCTGCTCTCAGCAAAGCCAAGCTGCTTGCCCATGTGGGCAGTGGTCAAGGCAGCTGAAACAGCTGCCAGAGCCCTGAGGAAAATTCCTCACCACAGCCATGTCAAAACCCAATGTGAGGGTTTTTGGACCTCCTCCAGCTTTGCTTTGGCTCTGCTGTCTTGGTGGCCCTGCTGCTGTGGAGGTGCTGCTTCAAGTTGTTCCCTCCTGCCAGCTCCAGCAGGTTTTGAGCTTTAAACCTTTCCCACCGCTGCTGCTCCTGTGCTGAGCTGTGCTGTGACGAGGACAGGGATGTTCATGAGAACCTCCTGCTTTCTAGCAGACTTGGGCGTTGGCTAGAGAAAGTGAGATCTGTTTCAGTTAAGCACTGAATGGTATCTCCAGGGCTTTGGCTTCATCAGCCAGCACTGACACAGGATCCCCAGTGGCCTGTAAAGTGTCCTTCAGGGCAGCATCCTCCTGTCTCCTGTGGAAATCTCTGGGAATTAGGCACCTCAGTGGTATTTAGGTGATTAAGTACCTTTACAAGTGTGATTCTCTTTGTAACATGTCTTCAAAAGTGCAAAATAATGGTTGATAGTGCACTGCTCGACACTTTCACACTCTTCAATCTTTATTCACTTTTCCTTCAGCTGGGGACTGGTACAGCACTTAGGACATGTGTTCTGCTTCTGGTTTTCTAAGAATGGCAGAGGAGAGCTTCCCTCACCCACACCAGCCTTGCAGCATTGCAGCTTTAGTGTTGAGGAAGCGACCTCTGATGTCCAAAACACAGGGGGAGGTGGCCAGGGCAATGCCTCTCTGATATCATCTCACATGGACTGGCTTGCACCTAAGTCATGAGCACTAAAATAAAGAGTCAGCTAGTTGTAGCTGCAAATATGCTTTAAGCTCAGCCCATGCTCATTGGACCTTTGCATCATTCTAAATTAGGTGGTGATGTGTTTTATTTACACTGAATTTAACTTAATGTGCTTGCTTGCTAACTTCCTGCTTATCTGGATACCACATAAGCATATGCCCAATCCAATTAGGAAGAGAATGAGAAACACAGTAAATGCTACACATTTTAAGTAAGCATAATGAATTAGAATTACCAGTGCATGTGAGGGAGAAAAAGGAATGGAAAAAAAAAAAAAAAAAAAAAAACATAGCTGACTTCCTCCAGCTATGTAAACAGAAGTAACAGCATCTCACTTGCAAGACTTGCACAGGGCTTCCAAGGTGAAACTCATCCTTTAGCAGCAGCTGGAAATTTCATGTCAAGTTAAATAAGGAAGAGCAGTGTTACACGGGAGTGGGAAGAAATGTGGAAATATTAGCAAAAAGCAGGCTTCTGCAGACTGTGCTGGGTATGATGAGTGGCTAGTTGAAAGACACAGTAGTCTGTAATGAGCAGCTCCAGCTCCCAGGTCTCCCAAAAAAAAAAAAAAAAAAAAAAAAGACATTTCTAGTGGAGAGTTTCACAATTTTCCACCACGTGAGTAAACTATTTTGGATAGCAGTGAGGCAAAAATACTTGTATGAAATTGGGAGTGGCAGCTGTACGTGTTTCCAGTGAAAGGACGAGAGTAACATTCAGAGGCTTAAGTGATTCCATCTCTAAATGAATCAGAATTTGAAGGAAGGGAGAAGATAAGTGAGAAAGCTTTGAAATGGGGCCAGGGAAGATGCAGAGGGAACACAAATAAAACAGAAGAGAAGAATGTGTGGTTCAAGCTGTTACTTACGACACCTTTTTTTTTTTTTTTTTTGTTTAACTACCAGAAGCAATCAGAGATATGTGTTACATATATGTATGTATTTCAGATATGTGAACAATCAGAAACTCATGTATTATATATTGTGTAAATAACATCTATATTTCTGCTCTGTACACCTACACATGTACAGAAGCCAGATCTTCTCCTGAGGTGGGCTTTACCCCTTCCAGTCCCCTCCATCTCATAGAGCCTCGTGGTGCCGGCTGGAGCACGGGCCAGGCCACATGCACCCAGCTGGATGCCCACCACCACGAGGGCTCATCTTGGAGGGTCTGAGCAAGGCTTCCAGCCAGACCAAGACACACAAGAGGGGTCTCCTGCAGCCTCAGCACGCGTATGCAGGGCCAGGAGGAGCAGCCTGGCTGTGGCAGCTGGGGCCCTGGCATGGATCTGCTCGCAGCAAGGAGCACGAGAGGCCCGTCGGAGCGAGACGCCCACTGCTCGCGGTAATCCCACCCCCCCACACACACCTCAAGATCAACACAGGCGGTGCTGCCAGCCTCTAATTTACGTTCTTAAAACCCTGTCAGGCCGTGAGGATGTGATGAGCTCTAATTGTGGAAGAGTGTTTAGGGAGGCTTGTAATTACACAGTCATTAAGCCAGCTGAACACACCACGGTCTCTTTTGCAAGTCTGTGTCAGTTGGCTCCCTCCCAGCAGTGACACAAATGAAGCATTAAGCTCGCAATTAGTAATCAGCAGGTACCAAACACTAACTCCCGTTCCGCCAGCCAGCGATGTTCCTCCTTGGAAGGGGCCGGCGTGCACGGAAAGGGGACTGCATGATGGTGTTACCCCACCAGAGGAGCAGCCCTCATGGTCACACTCCTGCCCAAAATCTGCCCATGCATGGATTTTATTCTCATTGTCCCCTGCGGGCCTATAGCAGGAATTGTGAGCCAGACCAAGCTGGGAAGCTCGTTTCTTGCCACCAAAGCATTTTAGAAGTTTGGGAATTTTCCTGGTGCTCAACAAAACCCAGAAAGTCTTCAGGAGAAAAAGCAGACTGATGATGGGAGATGCGCCCAGCTGAGGGAGCCAGCTTCAAGCCCCTGCTCCTCCCAGTGCTGCAGCTACTTGGGTGGAAAGTTCTACACAGGGGCAAAGCAGGGAACTGCAGGCAGCTCCCATCCCATGCTGCCCACGTGGCCTCCTGCCTCAGTCCTCCACCACTAATGTCTTCCTGACAGACTGCTGAAAATTGCTTTGTCCTTGAAAACACTCTACGTTGACCAATAATGGCTTAAAAAAAAAAAAAAATTCTTTAGCTTTTTACCAGGAACCATTTCCCAGACATATTTAATCACCTCCTTTACCAAATGAAATTACTCTAGAGCAAACAAAACTTCTCCTGCCTGTGTGGGAGGAGTAGGAAAGAGCGGTCATTAGACCAAACTCTCCTCCGTCTACATCTCAGACCTTGTGGCAAAGCGTAGCCCTTGGGTTTTATTCAGCTCTCTCTCCATTTCTTTGAAGTCTGGTTTCATAACTGTTCACCTCTGTAAAGGTCAGTTATGTACACAGTAAACATTGTCCAGATTCAGGCTGAGACAGAGGAAGATCTTTTGGGATGAAAATCCCAAGGACTCTGTAAGCCGCGCACGAAGACGCTCCAGTAATGGGCAGCTGAGGGGACCTTTTCCTAAGGTCTGCCTGGTCCCAAGAGCCACTGTCTAGTACTGTCAAATAACAAAACTGTGTTACTTACGTAAAAAAGTGGAATAAGATCAGCTTGGATGCCTGAATTAGCCCCATAGATTTGGTCAGAAGGCGTTCCAAGCAAATTGTTGGCTTTCGGCTCCACATCCTAGCGGATGGGAATGCCTTGGCAGCCGCCGCCTCTACAGCGCTCGGTTTACGAGAGCAAACTTAACTCTGAGCTGTTTGCATTTCTGCCCCCGCTGAACAGCAGTGCCAGCCCTTTGCCTCTTCACAAAATTAGAGTGCAAAGCAGTACACAGGCCTGGAGAGGCCAAGCAGGGGGAAGGGGACACCCTTGGGTACCTTGCCATCCCCATCCACCACAGTCGGGAGGAGCAACCAGCCAACCTCCAGCCTTCCTCCTGCTGGAACCATGATGTGGGACCAGCCAGGATGTTTAGGGAGCAGGGGATGTGCGCTGGGACGGGGGACAGATCCTGGTAGTCAGCTCCCCTCTCCAGCTCAGCCCCATGGCACTGCTTGCAGCCCTGCTGCACCGCACATCGCGGCGTCTTCCCCAGGGCACATGCATGGGAACCGCTGGGAGGGGAAACCAGCAACAACACCCTGCCACAACAGCAGGACCGTGCAAAAAATGCATCTGGCCAGCCAGTCCTCTTGTAGGCTGAAATTACCTTTTATCTGCCTTGGTCCGCACGTTGGAGCTATGTAT
The DNA here is from genome assembly GCF_964211835.1 of Anser anser. Lineage (NCBI taxonomy): Eukaryota > Metazoa > Chordata > Aves > Anseriformes > Anatidae > Anser > Anser anser. The sequence continues at coordinate 35,736,014 of NC_139723.1, read as the reverse complement.
GTGACGCCAGCAGTCCTGCAACACAGGAAGAGAGTCATGTCATTTCGTCTGTCTGCTGTGTTATCACCAGAGCTGCCTCGCTGAGCTGTGCCAGGAGGAAAGTCCTCTTTCATGTAAACCTGCTATGAACCAAAGTAGAAAGCTCATAAAAAAAGTGACTGCCTCCAATCCAAACTCGCAGAACAGAAACAGAGACAGCACAGTCTCCTGCATTATTCCTGCATGTGTAAGAGAGTATTAAATTGAGCAGTGACAAACTTTAACCAGAACCACAGTATTACTCAGAGCAGCTTGTCCAAGCATGCAGAAACTGTGGTCATAGAGTCTCCCAATCAGTGGAGGTGATGCCAAGAAAGACAAGTCTTTGCTAGTCCTGCTTTATGCGGAGGAACCTCTTACGAATGATTTTAATAAAGGCTTAATTGATTGTTCTGGAGTCCATCAGGGAAATAAACGTTTATGGCCCTGACTCAGTCATCTAGGATGCATTCCACAGGGCACTTAGAGGCAACCATACAAGACAGCCAGACTCACGTCTGTCATATGCTGATGATGTCCATTAATCATGCACTAATCATGTGCGAGTCAAGCCTGAAGAGAAAGTGGGTTCTCTGCATCTTTGTAACCAGCCAGGAGGTGGAATAATCATTTTGTGCTGGTAGCACCAGACCAGCGCTCAGGAGATGTCAGTTCCAGCCCTGGCTCTGCAGCAGGTTTCCCTGTGTGCCCTGGAGCATATCACTTCAGGATGTCACCACCGTGCTGAACAGACCTCTCAGCTCCTCCATTTCCCAGGCACAGACAGAAACAGAGGCAAATACAAGGAAGACACAACCATAAAAATACAAATTAAGATAAAGTCAGATTCCCCTGCTGCTTAATCATGTAAACGTACAAATATAGCTTGACGACAATGACTCAAAGGAAACAATGAGCTTATCAGCACACTTAGATAGACCTGAACTATAAATGAAAATAAATGATCTACTGACATTCCTTATCATCTCCCCAGCGTCTGTTGGAGAACATATTTTGCCTCGGCATATCTGTTTCCTTTAGCATACTCAGCATCAGGAGGTCCTGCTGTCCCCTCAGAGGCTCCCCTTGCCTCAGTGGCAGCACATTCCAGGGTTTCCAGCCATGGCACCTACTTTATCTCAGCTTTCAGGCAGCAGCTATAGCTCTGTACCACCAGGCAGAGCTTGGCCAGCATAGAAAACCATCTCTCTTTCTGATTTTCACCTCCTGAGCTGCAGCAATAGCCCTGTTTTCAGTCACTCTGGCACTTGTTTGCATGCCTGAGAAGCACTCCAGGGGACTTCCATCAGTCCGGTGCCAGCATCCACTGTGCATTGTCTGGGAAGAGCTCTGTCTCTCAAAACTGGGACTCAGGGGCCACAGCAAGTCACCTGCATCTCATTACACAGTCACACTGGCCCGTCGTTTTGCTGGTCCCTGCACAAATGTCTGCAGATGGTCAGGGAGCAGTCCTCTGGAAAACCGCTCCTCTCCACTGCAAAGAGCAGCCTGGGGGGATGAGAGGAGCCTGTGTGTGTCTGAAGTTAAGAGGGGACGTATGGGGACATTTTTTCCTATCGGTACAGTGCAACTATTTTTAAAGACAGGTTGCTGAAACAAATGCTTGGGGGGAAAAAGGAACAGCACTTGTAATTGCTTGGCAACTTGTGCTAAACTGACCTTGGGCTTCCAGTTCACTGGAAGTTCGAGCATTTGTAATGTGCCTTTATATTCACTTGGAACTAAGGCACACATGTTGTATAATTTCCTGAAGAAGGCAAATTCTAAATATTGTTATCAAGATTCAGAAAATGTTGTTAAAAACAAAGAACATAACTCTGGAAATTTCCCAGAGTCAGAAAATCCTTTTTTCTTTCTCTGTCCAGGAAAAACGTTGCTTAGAGTAAAGACAGATATTTTTTATTTCTTAATTAAAAGAAACCTTTTAATTAAGGTACGTTCCTTGGAAGAAAAATTCGACAGGAAAGGAGAAAAGTCATTCTCTGAAACAAACCAATAGCAGAAACTCCTGTTCGACCTCAGGTTCAGTCAGACTCGGTCAGTCTCCACCACCAGCACTGGGGTCACAGCTCCCTCCTGAGCTAGGCTGGGGGTCAGGGCCGGTCTTGCCTGGGCATTTTAGTGCCAATGCCCCAGGAGAGCGAGGTGCTGACAGCACTTCAACAGTACGAGCCCCTGCTCCAAACGCCGTGCACAAAACACCTTTTTGTTTCATCTGTCCTTACATTTCAGTATTTGCAATTTGGTGGTGTTGGAGGGATCTGCTACAGGGGTGTTTGGCACCTCTAGCAGCACAGGAGGGGAGGCAGGGCTTGGAAGGTGGACTGGGAATGGATTTGCTATCATTTTCACATAATTTCTTCCCCTCCCACCTCTTTTTTTTTTTTTTCTCACTGGTCCCCAGTAGCTACAGAAAAAGAAAAAAATAATCAATCTCTGTCAAAAAAGTGTTTTGCTATAAACATTTTTCACCAGCTGCGGCCCATAATTACTATCTTCTTCTCCATCCCAGTGTTTTTAACCATATTTGCCACAGACACATTTCAGTAGCAGCACTATATTTCGGTAGCAACACTGGACCTTTCAGGCTGTGGTCCTTCCCCAGAGCATTTGGTTTTATTTAATGTGACCCCAATTAGATTGGGTGCAGCTTTTGGCAAAGGAAAGCCTGGTGAGACCCCAGGGAGAAGAACGGGCACCTAAATTTGAGGGAGGTGTGGGAGCAGCTGTGACACCTGTGTGGGTCAGGCTGGACCTGTGTCCTGCTCCCACTGGTTCTGTTTTTCCTATGCCAGGGCACCTTTGGTGATGGGGGATAAAATCTGTACCCCTTGTCACCTTCTCCCAAGCTGCCTGCTTTTGCACCGCTGATGAGCATGAAATTAGAAGGACATGGGGCTCCCACACAGTCAGAAATGGTCCCAGTTCCTCAAAAGTGGTGGCTGTGGCCGAGGAGTCCCCACTGTCACTGCTGGGTACCACGGGGCAGGGCTGCATGTGGCAGCAAGGCAAGGCAAGGCAAGGCAAGGCAAGAAGCCCATCACCCTGCCCAAAGCTGTGCAGCTGGAAGCCCCTGAGCCTGAAGCCAGGCACCAGCCGCCCTTTGCTTTGCCATATATCACTTGCTATATCTGTGTACGTGGCTGAAATCCAGCGAGGCCCCTGCCGCCAAGTGTTAAATTCTGGGGCTATTGTTAAATGTGCATTGTTGAGGGCTCGGCACCACAGTTTAAGGCTTAGGCTCAAGGCTTTCCTTGGGCTGGGTCCAGTGCAACCTCAGAGGCACAGTTAAGGACAGTTAAGGACCAGGTGCTGCTTCCAGCTCCCGCACACATACAGGTGGGTGTAGCCCACTGCGCCCCTTCCCTTCAGAGCCATCCATCCCTGCGTGCATCTGTGCCCAGGTGAGGGCAGACATAGATGTGAATGGAGAAAATTAGGTAAGTAGATGCATGCAAATAAAAGCCACAAAGAGGCAATAAAGGCAGGAAACACTCTGAAGACAGAAGTCTGCGTGTCTGTTGCCAGTCATTATAACAATATTGGCCATCAAGCACAGACACGATTACTCTGCTGTCTCCCGCCTGGCTGCCCGCACTGCCAGGACTTTAGTCCCACACATCAGTAGAAAGCCAAAGACATTGAACTTGGGACCTCGGTTTCTCTGATAACAAGAAAGCGCGACAGCCAAACCAAGAGCTGGAGGCTCACTACCTTTTACACACTGAAAGTAATTCCAGCTTTGTGCTGATATTTGAAAGATCTTTGCCCTTTAGCTTGAACAGGAAATCTTAAAATGGAAAATATGCAGCTTGAAGGAAGGGGTGAGGCTCACTTGAAACATAAGAATGTACGTAGGAATAGGAAACAACAGGTTGTTAAGAAACTACAATTCAGTAAAAAAAAAAAATAGGCTTAATATAGTTTCCTTCCCCCCATACACACAAACAGACACATTAAGGATTGGTAAAATTCTATTTTATGTATGTATTTATTTATTTATCCATTGGGTTTTGACAGGAGCAGAGGGAAAGCAGCTGTATGGACTGCCAGCCAAGAGCACCTGGCCTTGAAGTGATGCCTGTCCAAGTACGACAAGCGATGCCAAGACATGAGCTTGAGGGCTTTGCTGGCTGGGTACAGGGCAGCCCCAGCCCACCTGAGGGATGAACATAGAGGTTTTCAGATTCTCAAAGGTTTCTTAATTCAGGTACCCTACAGCTAAGTCTAGAGTTGTTCTGGATACTAGAGACAAAACTTTTACCACACTCACACCTCTGAGCTTTGCTGCCCTCAGGATGAGGTAGCAGCAGAGCCAGGTGACGTTTTAGCAGCAGATGCTGGACTGGGGTCACCTCCTTTCTTCCCAAGTCCTGCTCTGGTATCCAAAGGCTTTGTTGTCCATCCAGAGCTGCCCTCCCACGTGCAAGCTTCCTCCAGACCATCTGCCTCCAACAGGGTGTGATGCCAGCCCAGGATGTGTGTGGAGCTGGGTCTGAAGGGCTGACCTCCTCTCCTGCACTTGCCCAGTAGCTGCAACGCCACCGATGCACACATGTCCCAGACAGCTCCGCTGACGTCAGGCTAAACTTGCCTGCCCTGCTTCCCTGCTTAGTAAACATTTTCTGTCTTTATTATGCCCCAATGCCAGATGGCAAGAGGGGAAAAATTAACTCAGTGTTATTAACAATATTACAGCCTTACAGCCTTGCCCTTTAAGTCTAATTAGAGAGAGAGTTGCTGCCAAGAAATACAGTGTCCGCAGCCAGCCGGGCTCCCCCAGCACGCTGTCCTAGGCTTTCTCTGGGATGCTGAATTTTCACAGCCTCACCAGCTCCCAGCAGGAGCCCCAGCCCTGGGGTATGTGCTATGCTGCGAACTGAGGCACAAAACCCGAAATAGGGGGTATGCCATGTCTCATTATGAGACCTGACACTGTTCCCAAATGTGTCTGACCCTGACATGAGATCAGCTCTTCTCTTGCTTAACCCAGTGGGCACTGGTGTAACCCCAAATGTACCCAGGGTATGACTATTTCTCACCACCATTATGGCCAAAAAAAAAATTAAAAAAAAAAAGACAGCATTGAAGTCAGAGAGTTCTGGGAACAAGCTAAGGAGCTGAGCAGAGCCAGCCTTGGTCCCACAGCAGTGTAAACAAATTTAGATCTTGTCATTCAGGACCAACTGCAGCTGTTCCCACTGCAAGCAGGAAGGTGATGGCATATGGGAAGAAACGGCTGCTTTTCAGGAAGGTCATCTCCACTCAGCTGCAATACTTCTCCCCTGTTCTGCATCACATTTCATGTTTGCAGTCTTCTTCAGCAGCCTGAAATGAGGGAAGATGACAGAAATGGCATCCTCTGGTAGCCCAAGCAACCCACATCCCAGGCAATACTCTGAAGCTGGATCTGAGTCCTCCCTTCCCATGCTAAAAACTGCTAAATGGATTTACCAGGAGGTTTCTTCACTGCCTCTGCCTTAGACTGGACTCTTAGTGACTGCAAGGGTTGTTCACTGCTTCTGCTGGTAGTTCAGTGGTGGCTGGGGAGAGGGCAAGGAAAAAGCAATAAAAGTCATCAATGAGATCTGGCACCTGTTGTTGCAGTAAAAGCACTGTCAAGGACTCATTATCAGGAGTTCATTTGCATGAGCGTAAGTTACAAGATGCTCCTTAGAGTCCATGTCACCCAAGAGAGAAGCAGGCTGACAGGTGCCTGTGTTGGACAAGTGTGCAGGCAAGGACTAGAGGAAGGTGAATCACGCTGGAGAAATAACTGTATAGAAAAAGTCAGGTGTCCACTGCCTTTTCTTTCTCCTTCTTCCATCCCCATCAACAATTTCTCACCCAGGGCAGAGGAACTGTGGTACCTGCACCTCAGGGGGCACCAACCAGGGAGAAGCAGCAAGGCATCTCCATTTGGGGCTGTCAGGAGGCAAATCATGAATTCAGTTCGCAATGCTTGCCCAGTTCTACCAGGGAAAGCGTGGACTGGGGTCCTTCACACGTTTGTCTTCTGTATGTCTTTCAATTCATTGGCTGTTCTTCCTCGGCCTATTCAGACAATGCATAGGGTCATCAAGACCAAGCACATCCAACAAAGCTGGCATCCTGAGGAGCACCCTCAGGTTGGAGAAGACCATACTGTGGAGGAGGACACAGCCCTGGCTGCAGCACTAGAGCTGATTGCTCATCGACAGTGGCACCAAGTCCAAGGTTGCAGCGCGTGGTTTGTGGTAACAGCTGTTTATGGTCGAATCAGCTCGGCGCCTGCAATGCTGAAATGTGTCAGCACTGCTGCTCCTGTGTCTACCTGGTCCCAGATGGTGTATCCACAGGGACACAAAATACGCAGCAGTGGAAGGAAAGTGGAAGTGATACTCCACGCCGTTAGCCTGCATGGTACGTCTCAGACTGGCACCTGTACTCTTTCGAGAAGCAGTCACAAAGCAGAGATTCCTTGTGCAGGTTGTGTGGAGTAATTCAAAAGCAGGTGTGTCTTGGCTGCAAGCAGAGAAGACTGAAGACATTCCAGCTACCTTGCAGTAATATGTGCTGTGTTAGCTTGCGCTAAGGCAAGCTCAATCTCTTGTCTGAAGCCAAATGTTGTTTTTTCCCTCTGAGGGAAGAATCAACCCATCTTACAGCATCATTACCCTGCAGCCTGTAGCACAGGGTTTCATTTTACAGATTGCACAGGACAGCAGCGTGTTCTTACCCAGATTAGTAGGGCACATAGAGATATTTGCTCGGCGGTAGAAAAAATCCCAAACTTCTCATTATGAACACAGACTGCCTTGAGCAAAGCTACTGCTAGACTGCTGGACACCCTAGGTCAAAGTTAGTACCTTTCTTCTACCTGCACAGTGGATGATTTGCTCTCTTCTATTTAGCTTAGTTATCTTCCTTCACCCTGTGGCGGTGACTCTATCAGCACCTAGTCCTAGTGCCAGATCTGGCCTTGAGCAGGCATTTTAAGCTGTTGTTGTTTGCATTAGGTGTTAGTGACATACTTCCAGAAGCCATGGTTTACACCGGCATACATATGTCTCATTCCTTTGCACTCCATAGGTGTAAAGAAAATTACTACCTGCTTGCCTGAGGGCTTGCACTGGTCAGGAGCTAATGAGCTGCTGGGAGCGATGGGACACGCACCCATCTCAAGGCAGGCCCGTGTTGGCTGACCCACCGTGCCTGCAGGAAGGCTCATTTTTCTAGGCAGCTGAAGGAGTAAAAATGCCTCCAGCATAAACGATGGAGTTATTGTATGGCTGGATAATCACTACGGGGTAGATTTTCAAGTGCTGATCCCCTCCAACAAATCTTATTAGAGGCTAGAAATTGTAGGCCACCTAACCTCCTGTGGGACGTAGGAGGATGGATTTTTCAACGTAACATCCCCTAGGTACATAGCATAGCCTGAAAATCTGGTGAAGACAGGTGGCCTCTGTTGGTGGCCTCAAATAAACTGTCCTATGAAAATCCAGCTAGGCAGGTTCTGGAGGCTGCCAGAGTCATCCACTGTAGAAGTGGAGTCTGGGAGGCTCAAAAATAAGTTGCCCTTTGGAAGGGAGAGGTCACCAAGACATAAATCTCTACCACCACCACTGAACTGGCAAAGAGTTGGAGCTCAGACACCCCCAGGACCCAGAGATCTCTGCTGGCCTGAGTTGTGCCCCTTCAGTGCAGCAGGGCCCAGCAGTCCCCGTAACACATCCCAAAGATGACTGTCAGGAGAGAGAAGTGAGACCTGGAGACACTGTCTTGTGGAGGGAGGAGGAAGCCATCTCCATGCCTGTTCCCACCTGGTGCTCATCTCATACCTCTCTGTGTGCCTTGGGACTTCCAATATCTGAGAGGACATTAGGAAAAGGATGGACCAGCCCAGAGCAGGACAGCTTGCCCACAGATAATGATTTCATGTGGTTCTTACACCCTTACAACTTGAATGAGGATTTGCCTCTTGAGCAAATATGATTTCTAATGTGGTGGTGATTTCCAGATGATTCATTACTGGATGAGGGGGTGCTATAAAACACTGTTTTACAGCAGCTGCCACAGCCACTTATTAAACCCACAATAAATGTCCTAAGTTAGAAAGAAGAATGCTTTTCTCAAACAGCAAAAAAAAAAATGGGGAAAAAAAAAAAGGAAAGAAAAAAGAAAAAAGAAACAGAAAAAGAAACAGAAAAAGAAACAGAAAAAGAAACAGAAAAAGAAACAGAAAAAGAAAAAGAAAAAGAAAAAGAAAAAGAAAAAGAAAAAGAAAAGAAAAAGAAAAAGAAAAAGAAAAAGAAAAAGAAAAAGAAAAAGAAAAAGAAAAAGAAAAAGAAAAAGAAAAAGAAAAAGAAAAAGAAAAAGAAAAAGAAAAAGAAAAAGAAAAAGAAAAAGAAAAAGAAAAAGAAAAAGAAAAAGAAAAAGAAAAAGAAAAAGAAAAGGGAAAAGAAAAGGGAAAAGAAAAAGGAAAAGAAAAAGGAAAAGAAAAAGAAAAAGAAAAAGGAAAAGAAAAAGAAAAAGAAAAAGAAAAAGAAAAAGAAAAAGAAAAAGAAAAAGAAAAAGAAAAAGAAAAAGAAAAAGAAAAAGAAAAAGAAAAAGAAAAAGAAAAAGAAAAAGAAAAAGAAAAAGAAAAAGAAAAAGAAAAAGAAAAAGAAAAAGAAAAAGAAAAAGAAAAAAAAAAACAAAAAAGAAAACGAAAAAGAAAACGAAAAGGGAAAAGAAAAAGAAAAAGAAAAAGAAAAAGAAAAAGAAAAAGAAAAAGAAAAAGAAAAGAAAAAGAAAAAGAAAAAGAAAAAGAAAAAGAAAAAGAAAAAGAAAAAGAAAAAGAAAAAGAAAAAGAAAAAGAAAAAGAAAAAGAAAAAGAAAAAGAAAAAGAAAAAGAAAAAGAAAAAGAAAAAGAAAAAGAAAAAGAAAAAGAAAAAGAAAAAGAAAAAGAAAAAGAAAGAAAAAAAAGAAAAAAAAAGAAAAAGAAAAAACCATAACTATAAACAAACAAACAAACAAAACTCCCACCACTGGATATACAGCTTTCTGTAATGATTGCTTCAATCGCAGCATGTTGAACATTTCCAGGGAAATAACTATCTTTGGATTAGTTAGTCAGATTATCAACATCATTTCTTATACACCCAGCAAAATGCTAAAGTCTGTTGCTGCCCTTAAGTCAGACAAAGATGAGCAAATAACTTTTTTCCCTAATTGAATGCATACCTAGCAAACTTTTAAAAGATGTTTAAAAGTCATTGTAAGATGGGCCTGCTTTTAAGATGGATACATTTTGGCAAGTCATTTTTAAACGTAAATAAGAAGGAACATAAAACTGCTAAAACTTTTTGATCAAATGTTTTAATTAAAGCCCTTAGGTTCTTTTGGTCTACCTGATATGATAATTATAATCACTGTAAATTAGCTGACAGATACAAAAATGATAGTGATGGCTGTTAAAAATTCAGCTTAAGCATTATGCAAAAGGAAAAAACAAAACAAAACCAAAAAGAACTTGTAACAAGCTATAATAAAGTGGATGAAGTGTAAGAGACATTCAGAGCAGCTTTTAAAGCACTAACTTCATAGCCAACATCAAAAAGAAATAATATGTATGCATCTCTTTCCTTCAGTCATTCTACAGTAGAGCTCAACTCATTCCATCTGCTAAAACTTACTTTCTCTGAAGGATAATCCTGCTTCTTCCTAGTACATTTTGTGTTTCTGTCCAAAATCACCTGTTGCATCAAAACTACTCCAAGTTCCACTATCAGCTGTTTGAATTAAAACAATGCCTGAGCTGTTGACCTACCTTGCCTTCTGTGAGAATAAGAGTGCTGATTACAATACAATAACTGGCTTAATTATCAACCAGCTTTTACAAATGTAGCCAGTACACACATTTTTGATGGGTTTGACTGTATGAAAAGTATGAAGGGTGTGGTTATTACCACAATTCTTCAGGACAAGGAAAGATCTCCTTGTGGAATGCAAATGAGATCTAATTGCTTTGGGTTTTGACTTAGATACGTTTTGTAAAACTATTCCCAAAGTGCTCTCAAAATTTTGGGCAAACCAAAATTAAAATGAAATCCACTACAACTCACCCAAAACAAAACGTTCCTGCGTTTTTACTTCAAAGTTACTTTAAATTATTTAAAAAAAAAAAAAAAAAAAAAAAAAGGATTTCTACGACAAAGCTTATTCAGATAAATTTATCTTCAGTAACTACAGTTTAGCAGAAAGAACTCAACAAAAATGCAACAGAATCATAGAGCAGTTTAGTTTTGTCATGTCTGGAAGCAGTTTCCTCAAATGGCCCATCTCTCGTTAGCTTTGGGTTTCTAGTGGTAGGAAGCAGCTGTAAGTTGCCCAGAAGGTCAGTCCTTGTTCCCATCGTCAGCAGCAGCAGGTAACCAGTACCACAAAGTCAGTGTGGATAACACTCAATTACATGCAACCGCACCTCTGTTTGCTTATCCAGTGTACCCAACAGAAAACTCACCCCAGCTTGAACATTTTTGACAGTCCTGTCATATCAGGTGCAGTGGGAAAGACTGTGCCCTAAACCTTGGCTAACAACATTTACCCACTGACCTTCCCTAACAGATTTGAATAGCAGAGTAGATTTATGCTGGATCAATGTACTGTATCATGTGGCCACAGCATTTTTCATCTGATATTAGGAAACCTGGGGAGCTGAATTTGCTGCATCAGAACACCACCTTGGAGCTGATCCCATTAATTTAGCAGAGTTGAGTCTTAGTAATTACATTTCCTTGTCTTGCAGGAGCTAAATGCCTTATTATTTGTCCCCTTGCAGATATCCCCCTCTGCTCTACAGGCAATAGTTGACTCATCCCTTTGCTTGTCTAACTAGTTAGCATAATTGAATCAAATCTAGAACGATTGTTATCAGCTCATACTTAATCTGAAGTCTGCTGTTTTGGGCTTGAAGAGAGGCTTGTGTGCCTGACTTTTTTTCAGGTTTTCCAGCTTATTTAGTCCAATAAAATGGATTACCTCTCACCATAAATCTTGCCTTATTTACTTCCTTAGACCTGCACATCTACAACCCAACAGTTACTTCTTCAGGGTCAACAAAGCAGCTGGACCTGTGCTTTTCCTGCAAAGCCTCTTACTATAAAATAAGCCTAGTGCCTTTCATTGCTGCTTATCTTTGCATCACACCCTTGAGCATGCAACACAGCTTGCAGACCTGCTCTATACGATACTGCTTTGACGGGCTGTTCTCACTACTCTAGACACTTCCAGGGAACTTCAAGGGAACATTCACCAAATGATAACCATCCCTCAGGGCAGCAGGGCTATCACAGAAGACCTGGAGGAAAGCTTCATAAAAGTGCTGTGTGATGTGGAAATAACAGCTAGGATTCACTGCATGGTTTCTAGTGGTTTTTTTGTTTTTTTTTTTTTAGACCCTGAAGGTTGTATGCAGGCATAGACACCCATGAAGGAGATCCAAGCCCTTCTGGAAAATCATCTAGAGACCAGACGGGACACCCTAAGGCACCCTGAGTGGCACCAGATACCTCAGTACAAACAGCTGAATTCCACCCGTCCACCACCCGTGCAGCCCTCAGCAGGTGCAAGCCTGTCATCACCGCTTGGCCTCAGCACAGGAGGCCACTTCCAGCCATTTACATTTGGCCGTGGGGCCCAACTGCCCAGGGGTGACTTTACTTCATTTCTCACTCCTGGACAGCTGCATGGTGGTTATCGTAAAATGGCTTGCAAACAGAAGTCTGCATGTGTTTTGTATTGCCTTGTGCGTTAGACTGGTACAAAACAGGTGGAAACTCTTCTCGTGTCATTTCCTTCCATTCTGCACCAGTTTACCCACTCTGAAAGGTGCGTCAGAGCTGATCTTGCTTTCTTTATTATTAGCTTCTCGTGAGAGTTTTATTGCAACTCCAAGCGTCTTACCTAGCATGGTCTAGCTCGTGCTGCTCCTACGGACAGCAGGTCAAAGTTTAATAGCCTCCAAAAGAGTCTTCTGACTACATCATTCAGTGTTTCTGCTTACATATCCTCAGTATTATGAGCCTTTCAATTTTTAGCATGTGATGGATGTTTACCAAAGATCAGTGTACCATCATGCCTTTCAAACTGAAAATAATAAAAAGATCAGGTCTCATTTTCAATTTTCCCCAGGGAAACTTATAAGGAGCTCCCACTTTTTGCGGGCTGTTGGCACAGCACGGGAGCTTCCAGGAGCAATGGCAGAGACCATGTCAGTGCTCTGATACGTGAAAGCTCTGGGCTGAATTGCCACAGGACATCCATACTTCCAAATGTGGCAATGTTATCTTTTCTGATGTGAAAGACCAGCTTGGTTCTGTGGGTAAGTCAGATCATTCACAGTCAGACAAGCTCATGTCTCACAGTGCTAGCAGGTGATGTGCTCCTAGCCATCCCTAGGCTCCTAGCCATGTTGTGGATAAAGAATAATGAAGCAATTTAGCTAGCTCTTGTCACATCTCCTTGATTACCATCAGTCTTCTGAGGCCAGTCTATCAGCCATTCACTCTGCAAATGGATATCTGAAGAAGCCATAACAGAAAGTGCTTCTAGCTAGACTGCATTAGACCTGATTACTCTAATTTCCTGGCCAGGACTTCCAGAGTTTAAAGCAGTCCTACTCTCTTGTGAACACCTGATTTCCACAGAGGACAGGGATGCACAAATTTCTTTCAGCCTGCTTCCCTGGACCCTCCTGAGAAGTCTTTCGCTTCAGATCAGGGAACAGGACTCTGCAAACAGTAACGCTCCCAGCCAGCTGCAGCCCAACCATGATTTCTCAGGGGACAGCATTGCCTGATATTTATTCAGACATTTTGTTCCCAACTTTTATTGCCATGTTTTATATGGTAGGTGATTGTAATATAGGAACGTCACTAAGATTTGTCTCCAAAGAGCAAGCACTATGGAGCAGAGGAATCAGGTCAACTCTGTGTTTTCTACCTGGACTGTTATATTAACCACAGAGGGACAAATAAAACTGGTGGGAGGAGTTAGTACTTTCATTTTTTTTCACCATTGTTTAATTACATACAAAAAGCAGCAGTGTTTTGATCATAAATCACTGATCTCGAGTCTGCTTTGTGGATTAGTACCAATCTCTGGCTTCTCAGAGATTAAAACCACACAAAGCAAGTTGAATTAAAAGCTATCAATGTGAACAATAATTTTTATAAGAAATTAGGCAATAGAAGAGCTGCTCAATTTTAACTCACTTAAGGTGCTTCCGCTCACCAAGTCCCCTCAGGTGAACACACTTCTCTTTTATTTTCAAATAAACTGGTTAGGCCCAAGGAAGCAAATACACAAATTTCCAAGGCTTGAACTAAAACATATGCATCCCCATGCAGATTTTGCACCTGTATCTTTTTTAAATCCCTTCAGATAAGACATTAAAAACTTCACTACAGACAGGTCCTTGGGGGGCCCATCTTTCTCGTACCCTGAGAACTTAGATGTCGGGGAGATATCAGTGTGATGAAGGCATACAGCAACAGGTCATTGCCAGACAAACTGAGTTATCCACAGACTCGGCCTCTACAGATCCTATAAGCTCCTGCAGGTTCCAGTAAATAGGTGTCATTGATGGATGCTCCATGTGTGCTCCACTGGGGCTCCAACCCAAGCCTGCAGTCCTGACACAGTGCTCTCAACCTAAATCACTCCCTTGACCAGTTCCTGATAAATGGGAGTGGTGGGATGGACTTTCTCGTTTTGAAAATATCCTTCCTCTTTCTAAAATGCTTGCAGTTCAGTCCTTCACAATGTTTGAAATGGGGATCTGACCTAGCAAAGTACAGTCCTGAAGTCTCACCTCCTCCTGAGCTGAAGTATGTGACACCACGAATCTTTTTGAACATTTCTTTTTCCTGATTTCCCTCTGCTACCAAGATGAAGTGGCATCAAATTGTTAACTCCAATAAAATGTGTTTCTATTTTACAGAGAGACAATAAATCACTAGTAAGTCTTTAATACAAGACTAATCAATTATTTTACTGTGTAGCAGAGTTCTGAAGATGAATGCATAATTTATTACTGTCTCTTAAAATTATTTATACTATCTTCTCTTAATAACATAAGTCTAGTATACACAGTAGCCAATATCCTATTTATGTCATCAGTTAATCTGCTAATTTACAAACTACCTAGAATTCTGTAATGTGAAAGGAGATTAATAAATTAAAATTACAGAGACAAACTTGAAATACAGCATAGGCGTATAAGGTGTCATGACATACTGGTTTATTAAATCTTTTTTATTTCTGAGGGAAGAGACATTTCAGAGACAATAGTTTTCTTGCCTCCAATATGGGCCATTCTCTTTGAAACATTATAGCTATGCAGTTCTCAAGAACAGCCCTGCAGTAGCAAATAAGTTTATTCACAGTAGAAAAAGAAAATAGTTTTACAAAATATTTCACATCAGAGCCTCTGTTTAAACTCATCTTCAAAGAAAATTGTCAGTGTCTCAGACTTTTAGTCTGACTTGTCAGGCTGCGAATGCCAGCCACCAAGCTCAGATGTGAAGGTTTTTACTGCTGTGAGACTTACCAAGTTTTGTGCAAGAAAAAGCTGCAGGAACAGGCTTGTAACAATGTTCTCCCATATTTTCGTGTATTCAAAATGACATGCTGTACCTGGCAACCATTCAGAATTTGACTTCAGCTGTGAGCCTTCAGTAATTAACTAACAGCAGTGAGTTGACTTAAGGACAGAGCAACAGTTTGTACTTTGACTCTAAGGTATGACCCAAAACCTAACTGTTCTCATCCTATTTACTGGCAGGGAAGAGTGTCAAATATCATATGTCTACACCCCAGGCACAAGTGAAAAAAGAGCTTTCACCACATCCTAGCAGGTCATACATGTCAGCCCAAATTCATCAGTCAGGATATCGTATGTTCAGATGGATTTTCAGGGATCTGACCCCAGCAGATAGGTGTTCAAAGCAAATAAGTCACATCCCTTTGCACTAATGTTACCGGGCATAGTAAAACTAAATATATCTTACAAGAGTTATCATACCAACAACCTAACATGCTTTTCCTCTTAAAGGTCAGCCCTTCAGAGGTTAGAATCACATTATTCCATAGAAATAGAGATGGCTTATATTCATAAGGAAGCTGTGGGATCCTATCTTTGTGGCACCTCTGTAGAGTCATACCGCTTGAGGGTTTACAAGGAAAAACTCCGGCTACTGCTAGTGTGCCTGTCTAACCACAGGGATGCTCTTAGATCACTGCTCACCATTCATGTGCTGGAGCTCAGTCATAGCTTTTGCTTCATAAACCAGAGGCCAGGAAAAACAATGATCTCCAACTACTTTATGCTGTAGTGGCAGTACAAAGCTGCCAGCTCAGCTGACCACAAGGGCAGGTTAATGGCTGGCAGCCACTCAACAGCAGCACAAACACGCCTAGATTATGATTGGCAAAGGGAACGCAGTGCCAACAGGGGAAAAATGAAACTCACAGGGAATTTCAGGTATCGTATCTATTCTGGTCTGCTTAGACTCTTCTGCTCCACATAAAGTATAATTCTTGATCTAAAAAATACTTCCAAAGCTGTTGGCAGTAGTTGGAATGCTAAAGACTCAAAGAATGTAGAATTTCCATAAAATCATTGCACTGAGAAAGAACACAGATACCTCAGTGGTGTGAGAGAACATCAAGTTTTGCACAATAAACTACTTCTTAAGATGATGAAGTACACACTTTTATGACATTTAGAAGGGGAGCATTAAAGTCCATCATCATGCTTTTCTGTCCAGCCACCAAAAATAGAAAGTTAAGTCATTTCACAGAGAGTAGATGTCAGCAATCCATTTAGCTAAACCAGTCGCAACCTAATCATGAGTACAAAGGGGAAATCATGTTCAGCCCTGCTTCTGCTATGTTTGAACATTGTGCTGCAAAAGTGGAACTGCCAGTAAGGTGCAGTTCATTTCACAGGATTTTCACTCCTCTGCCCATGAACCATTTCATTTTGTAGGCCTAAGATTCCCTAAGCTAGATCTTGAAATGATGTATTTTGGCTTTATGCTTTGGCATTTAATAGTCCTAATTCTCCTCCTCTGGCAAACGGTCAGCTGGCCAATCTAACAAGCATTTTTCAGTAAATACACGTAATTACTCTTTATTCAAAGATACTTCAGAAGTACTATGATTTTTTCATTTGCAATAGGCAGAAGAGACAAAAACATGAACTGTGTCAGAACCAGGATCCACCTAGATCTGTATCTCATTTCTGAGAATGGGCAGCATTCAATGTGCAGGAAGAGAAAACAGTATGTAGACCCCTGAAATACCATTCTATTAACTTTGAAAGGCCATACTTTCAAAACATACTTTGAAGCTACGTCTTGGCAGGTGAAAAAAATTTAAAAAAAAAAAAAAAAAGTTTAATTTCTGGAAGGACCGGAGCTAAAAAACAAAGGGCAAACAACAGTGTGATGTTCTGTGACAGAAAACTGGCGTTCTGGGAACACTATGCCCAGGGAATATTTCAATAGGCATAGCAGCAGCTGGTCTGGAAATTAACCAGGTTTTGCCAGTGTTCACTAGCCTGTAGAGACAACTGCACTGCGTACCGCAGCGGCACTCTGGTGTGTGTGAGAAAGCCCTGCTGGTGGTAATGAGCTGGTGCTGGTTTCTGTGGGGCAGGGAGCTGACCTCTGGGCCTTCATGAGCAAATGAAGGAGTTCCCTTGCTGTCACGTTGCCAAGATGAAAAGAGAGAGCGGGGAAGCAGGGTCAAGGCAGGCGGAGAGAGGCTTGGCCTCCCTGGGGAAGCCTTGTGAAGAACACATCCATGAAACCTGAGGAAACCCTTCCCTTTTCCACGGCTGGCCATCCTGGTGCCACTCCACCTGAGGGACACCCCTCAGCCACCCGGTGCCCCACCTTGCTGCAGCCTCCCCACAGTAGCACAGGAGGTTGTCCTCGGTGAGGCCACCACCACCTGGGCGCCGGAGGGAATCAGCTGGCCCCAGGTGTGTTTCCTCCAGGCCTCTCTTCCCTGTGAGGGAACGGCACCCTCCAGCCCTTCCTCACAGCGAAGGATCCAGGCGAGAGTGCTCTTTGGACCTGCACCATCGGCTCCCTTCCCTGAAATCCTCCTTTTGTTTCAGAGAGCATATTTAGTTTGGCTCAAGCAAAGGTTCTCTGTCTTATTTAAACACTGCACTAAAATCTTCCTGACTGAAGGAAGCCAAATGCCAGGCGCGCACTGAAGCAAAGGGAAACAAATGCATGCTTGTTCTTCATGTCGGGGCTGGGTTCCTACCTCGGTCAGTAGTAAGGGGAACATTATCGTGCCTGAGACACCCACACGAGGGGTGGTCGTGCTCCAGGAGCAAGGCTGCCCTCACAGCAGACTGCCTGTGGCAGGCGTACCACTGCTACTGCTGGCAGGCATCTCTCCAGCATCTCCCCTGGGGGAGCAGGCTCATCATCACCTTCACCCCAGAAGTGGGAAACCAAGGCTGTGCTCAGGGGACAAGCAGCAGGATTTCTTCTCTTCTTGCCAGTTCACCCCAGACTCTGAAACTCAGCCTGGGCCCACCTGTGGTGAATCATGCAAAAGAATAATGTTTCTCCTAGGAGAAGATGTTCTCAGTATAGGCCTTCAAGTAAGTCCTTGTGCAGATGAATCAGGCTACGTGACATGGGCTACCTTGTTAGGGCCTTGTGGAGAAGACATGGGAGAGAAACAGGGATGAGGTGAATGATTTCAAACAGACACAATGAACAGAGGGAGGATACACCCTTATCCCCAAATGGTGACCTTGTCACAGCATCTCTGACTGCAGCAGAACCAGAGGAAGAAAGGGAAGGAAAAAATGCTACATCTGAAGAAATTAACTAATCTGAATAAATTAATTAGTTAGTTTCCCATATCAAGAATCATCTCTATTAAAAGAGGTTCAGCCCTGCTGTCATGTTCAGGAGCAGTAACAATCCAGTGCCATTTTGCATGCAGCGCTTGGTCTCTTTGTATGAAACCCATCCAGAAATGCAGGTCCACACCAGGCATTGACACAACTCCATGGGATTCAGAGGCCTCCAGACACGGTCCTGCCAAGTGGAATTTCAAAGTGGTGTTGTCTTCACTCCTCCTGAAGCATCTTTGGGAAAAAAATGCCAGAGAGCTCTGTAGTTTGCTATGTTTGTTTGCTTTCATTGTTTAAGAGGTACCTGAAGTTTTTTCCAGCATGGATAAATCAGAGCAAAGAGAGGATTTCTCCATGGGGTTAGAGCTGGCTTCCAGAGCACTACAGCACAACGAGGATAATGACTCATAAGGTAAATTTATTGCTCTGTCCATCTCCAGTAACTCCAGAATGACAGTGGGGAGAAAGTATCTCAAGAATGAAATTGCAGAGAACAAGACCACTGCATTGCACACAAACCCCACTTCCAAATAAACACAGGGGCCTTGGATACAAAAATGGCATTCACCTATGCAGGAAGAGCTGCTGTCACCAGATTTAGACAGCCCCTATCTTCCTCTCACAGCAAACACTAGCTATATCAAGGCAAAGAAGATGGTGATGCTGCAGGCAGGAGAGAAGACAAAGCCGCTGGTAATTGTAGGATGCTCTGTAACACCTATTCTCTTGTACGAGGGACAGGAAGGACAAGAGACACATAGGGAAGGGAAATGCATTGCCACATGGCCAGTGGCAGAATCAGGACCTTTCCAGGGTCTCCTGGGGGCTGGTGTGGCCTAGAAAAAAGACCTTTTGACCACAGGGACAGAAAAGACGTATTTTCTGCCAGGAAAATGCCATTTGCACTCTGAATCCGAGGTGCTTTGGGACTGTCAGCCTAGAGTCATTGTTTGGAATCACCTCAGACCCCTCTGATGGATCTTCTCTGGCCTTGCACCCCACCAATCCCAGGCCAAATGTGTCCTGGCATCACAGCTCTCCCACAGCAGAGGATCCCTTGGAAAACAACCAAGCCACCTAAAAATTCACTTTCACCCAGCAGCTTCTGCCAGACTTGAATGCAATCTGGGGCCTGGAAAACACGGCTTTACTTGTTTTAATTAAAACCAAATCCCTCCACCCAGACTTCCCTCTCCGTCATTCCCTCTCTCTCTCTTTCCCCAACCATCTGACGCATTTTTGCAGACATGTCATCAGACTCTGGTTCAAGGGAGGGGAACGGCCATCTAGTACAGTGTCTTGCATCAGTATCCCACCCTTCTCTGGGGGAACTGAGATGATGGACTTGGCATGCAGGAGAGGGACTTCAGTGCGAGTGATGGAATACGCGTACGTGTCAGCATGTATGCAGTTCAGAGAGAAAAGAGAAGGTGTACCAGTGTAAATGTCCCTGCACAAGCCCCAGCTTTGCCTGCTGCTTCAGGATCTGGCAACTGCTTCCCAAGCACCAGCTGTACTGATCTGAAAGGCTGACACGGGTATGAGATAACGTGTGCCTTACTGATAACATCGCTAACAACAGCCAGCTCTCTTGAGTGCAAACACGTGAATCTCTAATGATGCCATAAATTGCCCTGTTTAGAGAATAAACCTAAAAGGATTTTGAAATTAGGAAGCAGACTGCTTGTTTCTCCAGCCTAAATTGCTCCAGTTGGAACAAATCCCAGTGCCTTCCCTCTCCATCAGCCAGCTCTGCACTTTCCCGAGACTCAGGTGGCACCTGGCTGCATAAGTGTGGAAGCTCAGGCCTTGACATTTGGTGGGAAATCAGGAGAATTTCATAGCGTCTCCCAGTGAGAATACAAATGTTGAAACCTGTACTTGGTGTCCTCAGCAGGCAGTTCTCAGGTGTTCAGTCCTTAAAAAAGCCCAGTTGTTTATTTAGCTTTCTAACTGTGGCTTTAGGACCTAATTTTAGACTCCTACCTTGCCAACCCCACCGCATGTAACAAAACACGTATTTTGTCATTTACCTCGTGCTCACAAATTTTATTTCAAAACCTCACTGTTTTATTTTAAGACGTGGGAAATACCAACTTTTAGGCTACCCATTAATTATCAGAGAGTCATTAGTAAGAACCTAATCATTATAGCAAATAATCCAAAGGTGTATATGTCTAATTAAGCCTATGTGCCTAACAGTTTCCGGGGAATGACACATGTGCATGCCTTGCAATTCGAGCAGATCTGTGAGGCTCGCTGCAGCACAACCTGAGAGTTTAACTGGGGCCAGACCCATCGCAGGGCCAAACTGGCCAGGGCCCAGAGGCTTTAGTGGAATAACTGCATGGGCCTCGCCCTAGTTTCTTCCTCAAAAGAGTTCTAGGTTTGCATTTTGAAGTTAACAAGGGATAGAGATTTTTCTACAGCTGACTCTGTCCCCTGTATAACATAAAGCTGCTTGCTGTAATTACTGCTGCCTGTTTCAATAAGTTTGTTTTAAGCTGTTCCTACATCTATGCAAGTTAAACCACAAGGACAAGGTATAGCTTGGGTTGCAGTGGGGAAATTTTCCAGCATTGCAGAAAGAGCTCACAAGCTTTTGCCAGACATAAAAAGATAGCTGGAGGTCTGTGAAAGCCAAGAGCAAGCAGAATAGCAAACCCTTTACGTTGGCATAAGGAGGTTAAGTTTATGCATCAACACGTCATACTGCTTGACAAATTGTCCAGGCAAGCACTCTGCAAACCAAACCACCAGGTACCAGCACCCTGTCACATGGCACTCCAAGTACTGGCACCCTATCATATGAAAATGATTGCCAGCTCACAGCTTCACCATGTCTACACCTTATAGAGACATTTCCTCTGCAAGCCAGGCCATGTCTCTGCTCCATAAGTGGAGATGATGTCCCAGGAAACCGAGCAGTGTAATGGACTCAGTCTGCAGCAATGCTGCCCAGTGCTGTGCAGCTCCAGACATGGACAAAACACAGCACCAGACGCCCCCTGGGCTCAGTCCAAAGCTCACTGAAGGACTTTCCGTGAAGACTGCAGGTGCTTTTTACATTTGCTTTTGTAGGAAAATCTGAAAGCAGCCCCAGTGTGAATAAGGGTTTGCGGCACAGCAGCTTGATTACTGGTCAATCAAGAATACATGACTTGTAGGGAGGCATACCAAGCGTGACTTCTGATCTGAAATCTCCATTTGTGGAAAACAGAGTATAAGGGATGAAGAAAAATATAGATAAAACTCAGTCAAAAGAAACAGGCACCAGGAGGTCTGGTCTCCCACTTTGGAGACTCCTTTGAAAAACATGTGCAACCTTTTATTTAGGATTAAAAATGCAGAGTTCAACCTGCTATTGGTAGAAATAAAGCCAGGTCTTCTATCATTATTGCTTTAGCAGCAGCTCCAGTACACTCCCTCTGAGTTTTATTGGAAATGCTAAACATAGCAGAGTAACACAGTTCTATCTAAGTCGTATCAGAAGAATCCAATGAGCTTTCTTCAAGGTTTTGATAAAACTAAGGCACTCTGCTCCTGTTGTTACAGTTCTGATCCACCTGCACAGTCAGAGCTTCTTCCGTTCCTTGATCCAAATCTTCATTTCACCGCCCTGTGCTCTATTTGTCCTATGGCAACAGGAGGAGGAGGGCCTTACAGAGCAAAAGGCTTCATCACCTGAAATCCTCTAATATCAGCCAGCACACAGTCAATCCACCAGCACAATTAAAAACTGAAATGACGCTTGTAACTGAATACCATGACGAAAACAAGCATGCCATTGCGAAAATATAGTTCATGTGCCAGGTACATAATTACAGACGTGCACCAGTCTGGCAGCATTTTATGTATTGGTGATAAGATAGGAGCAACCATAAAGTTAACTGTGTCTCCACTAAATGTTAAAAGGCTACTAAAGAAGAAATTGGGTTCTTTGACCTCTGTTACTCTAGCTGTCTCTCCAGATTACGAGATTGGTCTCTTCCAGCCTCTAAACCTTTGTGTTACTCTACCAAACTACTGCGTACAGCAATCGCAAGCGTACAGCTTAAGGATCACTTCTTAAAACACCCCTACTTAACAAAACACATGGTCACATGGCATCAACATGGCTTAAGCATGTGCCCGGCTGAAAGTATGTCCCTAAGGGTCTTCCTAAAAGAGTCGTAAGCCTATAACGTAAGTGACTTGGTGGTTGCTGACCAGAATAACACATAAATGCAACAGCATTGTCCTAGATGCCAGAAACAGTTACAGAAAACCTTGTCTGTAAAAGCCAAAGCGGCCAGCACAGACCTATGAGTGCAGCCACAGAGCTATTTCATGGCTTCCCGTTTGGAGATCAGGGTGGCTGAGCCAATATAAAAGTGCAAAAAGAAAAGAAAGAAAAAAAAAAAAAGAGAGAGAAAGAAAAAAAAAGAGAGAGAAAGAAAAAAAAAAGAGAGAAAAAAAAAGTAACAGGCAAAAGAGAAAATAGGAGGGGAAAGCAAAAACAAAACAAAAGAAAACACAAGAATAATAAAGAGGTGAAAGAGAAAGAGAAACAATTAGGAAATAGTCAGAGGCAGCCAAAGAAGGGTGTTGGCTGAGGAAAAGAAAACAGCTGAGGGAAGTGTGCATGGTGCTGTGTCAGGAAGGAAAGTGAGAACAGCAGATAGGCTGGTCTTTGTTTCAGGAAATGATAAAAGATTGGGGAAATCTGAGTTAATTCCTGCTTCTTCCAGAAGCTAGATAAATTCATTGGTTCTGATTAATGAGCAACTCGGATGTCTCATTACCTGTAAAGCAATTGTGATTTAGACAAAGCATCCACAAGGATCTGTTCTTCTATCCTCGCTCTGAGAGAAATGTATTGGGAGGGAAGTATTTTTGTCACCCCACAGGGATTTCAGAAGATTAAATAAATGCCTACCTGCCTAAAGCACGGGCAGCTTGTACAGGTACTGGGTGATGGGGCAGATACTGGGGGCATATTCCAAGGGGAAATCTGTTTGCCAGCTAACATGACCTGGCACTCGTGAGCTCTGCTCTAAGTGACACCACCTACAGTACCACCAACAGGCAGCTGTGCAGACACAGGCACGGCACAGAGTACAGTAAAAGGGCATCTCAGCATCCTCAGTGGACACTCCTTCAATTTATATAAGGAAACTGAAACACATTTGTAACCATTAAAATATCCAGGGGTATCTTAATGTTTGCTAAAGGACTCCTGTTCTCTTGGAGACTATTTTCTTTCACAGTTACTATCCAGCTGGAGACTTTTAGTTCTGATGTAATCAAAACCTTCACAAAGTTTATCAAAGAACAGCTTCAATCCCTATCCAAGACATTCTCAGAAACCAGCAAGAATTTGCAAAGAAAAGCAGGGGAAAATGTTATGACACTCGAGCAGAACATATTTCTTATTCTTCTCTTGTCGTTTTCTAGGCAGGTCCTTCATCGAAAGCTGGTCTGCTTCTCATTGTTTCTGGGCTGCCCTTGGAGAATGCAAGGGCAGAGGGACAGAAGACGGTCAGAGGTGACTGAAGACCACACCAGCGGGGGTAGATCCTGACCACTTGATAAGGGATTGCTGTGGGGCCTCCAAAAAAGCACAGGGATCCAGAAGGCTAAAGGCATGAGGCCCCAACAGCTGAAGTCAGCTGAACAAGAGACAACCAGATGCTCACTCCGTAGGCTGAAGTATCAGACAACTGTGAATCCCAGGTGCTGTGTCATGCCAGTTCAAACTGGGCCATTTTTAAAGTGGGAAACCTTCTTCAAGGCGATGTTGCTTTGTGCTGCGTTCCTTGTGGTGCTCATTTTCTAGATTCCCGCCCTTCTAACATTTACTCCAGCTCTCCCTTCAGACGTTTTGTTCCAGCTGAAGACTCAGGAGATTTGTGTTTCAGTTCGGTGAAAGGAACCTGGACAAACCATGCTTTTTCTACTTTTTTTTTTTTTCTTTTCTTTTTTTTTTTTTTCCCTCTAGCCCTTCATCTCTCTTTTCTATTTGGACTTTCAGAGTCGCTGTGTGTCAGGGGAGTGTTGCTGGGATCCCAGTACTGATGGCATATCACTCATGCCAGTAAGGCAACTCTTCCTTCCAGAAGAGGTAACTCTTCACAAGAGATACACCACTCTAGTACCATTCCTCATGGGTTTCACTGATGCTTTCTTCAGTGCATCCTTTTGAAACTAGGTGCTGACAACCAGTGCTTTCAGCTACCTTTCCATCAAGCTTTGCTAGAGCTGAATTTTCTGATACTGAAGTTCCTTTATTCCTCCCGGGGCTCCTCCATTCTTGCAAGGATTCAACAATCTTAAATTTAATTTTCTTCCTGCCTAGCCTTGCAGTTTGGTGCCCCTGAGGAGTCAGTGAAAAGAATTAAGTCCTTATTCTAAACACCTTCTGGAAGTGTCTGTCTCCCTGTTGACTGATGTTCAAACATAGGCCCCTAAAATCTGCCTAGCCCAGACAAGAGAGTGCACATTTCTGCCCGGGGAGTGTAGGCAAATTCCTTTTTTTTTTTTTTTTAACAGGAAAACTGTAGGCAAACTCCAGCAGGATTCAGCACAGACATGGTTACAGAGCTACAGGAGCAACCACTTGCACTGCAGCTTGAGAAGTGGGCTCAGAGTCTTTACAGATCTCCTTAGCACAGGAAGATTTTGAGCCCTATGCCAGTTGCATGCAACAGACACTCTTAAATTAACAGCGTGGGAGCACTTGGTGATGTCAGTATGCTTAGCACATAGCATCAAGTTTCTTGTATCCATTGCTGTTGGAGATAGATTTGTCATCAATGTTCACCGTGAGGTCCAAGATAGCCTTACTTTAAACATTAACTATGTTCTAAAACTTCACATCCTGGCACTGCAATTATGCTTGATGACATTTTTCCCTAAGCACGTGCAGCATGATGCAGTACATTAATCAAATGGAACAAAAACACTCCCATCACTGTACTGTGATATAGTATCTTTGCTCTAACCGTCCACAAATTGTGATATATATTTGAACTTTTGTTCAAATCTCCTTGGGAGAGAAGCTGTTCTGAAACTCCAGCTTTGATAACTTACTCCTTAGTGTTAGCATTGAGGGACAGCTTGGATTTAGAGACCTGTGACTACCAGCATGGGAGGAACAGAGTTTTGTCTGCTACAATCTGCAATACAGATTGCAATGACCTTTGGAAGTAAGGGTTTGATTTTCATTTCAGCCTTTGCTTATTGCAGGAAATACGTCTGATTCTCTATAGCACACTTAGCTCCAAGCCTATAATAGTGAAAGAGAGACATAAACTACACAAAGTTTCTGTTGAGAGTCTAGAGCAAAGATGCCTAAAAAAGTAGTACAACACAAGTGCTTAAGTCAAATGGTTAAAAACTGAAGCTCAGATACATAGGTTAAGTCCAAATCCGAAGACCCCAGAAGTCCTGCAACTTCTCAATCCATGACAAGTCTAAAGGAAATCATCTCTCGCAGCACTGTCTGTTTTTGAATACGCAACCCTAGTATTTGCTCAGTCCTGCGATTTAAAATCCAGACTGGCCTTTATCCATCAAATGCACTGCAGCACACTCACGCCCTAGCATGTCCTGAAGGGGCTTTTCTGAACAAGAACCAAGAAGTGACTTGAATTCAAGATGAATGAGACAGCTAATCTGTCTTGCATATTATTTTTATTATATTATTATTATTTTTGCCTTGTTGCCCTGCTTGTTCCTAAAACTAATAGAAAAACAGTTGTGTGCATATGTAAGCAGCCTTGAATCAGTGCTTTTCTGCTGGGTTCTTATGTTACATTCTTTTGTGCTACATAGAATTTCCACTAGGACATTTTGTCCCCCAGGCTTCATCAGCCAGTCTATTGCATCCACCCCCCACCCCCTCTGCCTCCCTCTGGTTGCATAATTTTAGCCGGGATGTTAAATTAACTCTCTTCCAGATGAGTTTGACATAATCTTATTTACTTTCATAATGCCTATGCCAGTATGCAAATACATTACTCAGCACTATCGACTCTGCACTTTCACCAAACTATTACTCTTTGTTTTTTTTAACGATGGTTCACTAGATACCAGACAGGAACATTTCTGTGCCAAACAGCAGAATATTCATGTCTGGCAGGAGAAATCTGGTGACATTAGGAAACTAAGCCTGGCTGGTATTTGTAAGGCTTTAGGGCCAAGTGAGGAAAATAACTTGTTTCCCACCTCCTTCCAAAGGCCTCTCAGCATCTCTCTCTTCATCCTTTAAAGACACCAGGTCGTGGAGTTTTTTTGTTTGTTTTTTTTTTGTTTGTTTGTTTTTTGTTTGTTTGTTTTTGTTTTTTGTTTGTTTTCTTGTTGTTGTTCTTGTTTCTTTGTTTCTTTGTTTCTTTGTTTTGTTTGTTTGTTTGTTTGTTTTTGTTTTGTTTTGTTTTTTCGGCAAAGCAAATCTCAACCACCTTCTCCAGATCTCTAGGACACAGGCAACCAGAGTGGTAAAGCTGTATGGACTGACTTTGCATTTACTGATATGATTTCTGTGTTTAAACAGCTTTCAGTCTCCCAGGCACAGAGCTAAGCACTTATAAGAGCTAAATAACCAGGAGTCCCATGTCTATATGAAGATCTGTCCTTGGAGCGAGGGAGAAGGATCACCCGTGGCCACAAGGTCACAACTGCTGCCCACAAGGGCAGCAATGCCTAGCACAGATGTCCATGAGGAGGTGGAACAAGCCCCAGGTGTCTGCCACTCAACAGAGTTAACATCTGGGTGAAATTTGGGTGGGCTCTACCCTTGAAACCGTGGGCTTATGTGTGGTTTGCGAATCCACCTGAGGAGCTCAGACTGATACAAACACCCAGCCATAACCAACCTAGTCAGGAAGAGTAAGCAAGCCCTCCTTCTAACGCAAGCTACAAGGACTTGTAGCCCACTGTAGGAGACTGGTATTATCTTCAGTAAAGAAATCACAAAAATGCTGGAGAAACCTGATCAAAGAAGACCTTCTCCAGTCTTGCTTCATATCTGCTGTGAAATACACTTTGACCTGCTATGGACTTCCATGGTGCTAAACTACACTCGGAGATACATTTTGTATTTGATCCCAATGCAGCTAAAGGCACAAATAGGCACAAAAATGAATTGAGCACAGCATTTCCAGACTGCAAAACAAAGGCACAGCAAGCAAACACAAGGAAGTGAGACATACAGCTTAAATGTCAGAGAACCAAATTGTACAAATTGCCTTTCTTACTGCTCTGGTGGATCTGGGGATGATCATGGTCCTGCTGGGCTGCCCATCTTCTTGCAGGGGCTGATGTATGTTCACAGAATGCTTTCTACTCGGTGAGCCCAAAGTCCCTGCAAGCAGATTGAGACGCAAAGCAGTGGGCAGGTGTCCACAGGCTGCTTTCAGAGCTCTCCAGGCTCAGGCAGCTCTCCGTCTGTTTGAAAGAAGGAAAGCTCATGTTGCCCTTATTTCTTTTGCTAACACCTCAACGGGGAACCACCAACATGTGAAAACAGTTGAAAGGCTCTTTGGCACGGTGAGAAACAGCACTACAGCTATCCAGTAAATACTTTGACTTTGATTTCAATGGGGCTCTGGTCTAACTAACCATAATGTACCAGGCTATTTACGGCACAATTAAAATAACACAAGACCTTTCACCTGGAATTAGCATTTCTATTATTTTTAATTGTTAACAAACTTTAGAGTAATAAATATTCAGTGCTGGAACTCATTGCACTTCTTCTTCAAATGTGGAAAGTCTTTCTATTTTTTTATTTTTTTTTTTTCTGCAGGCTCATCTTTTTCTCTTTGTGTCAAGTCTGATTACATTTAGCATGGATGTTTCTGATCTACTAGCATGCCAAGAAAAAGTATTACTTTCTTTTATCCTTAAAACAATCCAAACTCATACTTAACAACTGAAACTTGGCATGCTGATCAGTTTTCAATAAAGGCTACATATGCTTTGCCAGGGAAGTATATTTAACTAGGGCTGAACTATCTGTTCTGGAAAAAATATCAGACTTGTTTGGTGTGTCCTTTTCATCAAATCAAGAGCCTTGACATTGCTTGTCATATGAATGACTTGTGAAAGTCAATTCTGTGTGAACAAAAAAGAAAAGAAAAGAGAAGAGAAGAGAAGAGAAGAGAAGAGAAGAGAAGAGAAGAGAAGAGAAGAGAAGAGAAGAGAAGAGAAGAGAAGAGAAGAGAAGAGAAGAGAAGAGAAGAGAAGAGAAGAGAAGAGAAGAGAAGAGAAGAGAAGAGAAGAGAAGAGAAGAGAAGAGAAGAGAAGAGAAGAGAAGAGAAGAGAAGAGAAGAGAAGAAAAGAAAAGAGAAGAAAAGAAAAGAAAAGAAAAGAAAAGAAAAGAAAAGAAAAGAAAAGAAAAGAAAAGAAAAGAAAAGAAAAGAAAAGAAAAGAAAAGAAAAGAAAAGAAAAGAAAAGAAAAGAAAAGAAAAGAAAAGAAAAGAAAAGAAAAGAAAAGAAAAGAAAAGAAAAGAGAAGAAAAGAAAAGAAAAGAAAAGAAAAGAAAAGAGAAGAGAAGAAAAGAGAAGAGAAGAAAAGAAAAGAAAAGAGAAGAAAAGAAAAGAGAAGAGAAGAAAAGAAAAGAGAAGAAAAGAAAAGAAAAAAAGAAAAGAAAAGAAAAGAAAAGAAAAGAAAAGAAAAGAAAAGAAAAGAAAAGAAAAGAAAAGAAAAGAAAAGAAAAGAAAAGAAAAGAAAAGAAAAGAAAAGAAAAGAAAAGAAAAGAAAAGAAAAGAAAAGAAAAGAAAAGAAAAGAAAAGAAAAGAAAAGAAAAGAAAAGAAAAGAAAAGAAAAGAAAAGAAAAGAAAAGAAAAGAAAAGAAAAGAAAAGAAAAGAAAAGAAAAGAAAAGTGTGATCTTCCTCTATGCTGGTTACTCCAAATTAGTTAATCTGACTGAAAATCATATCTCAGTGGGAAAGGAGGGAGAAATATTTCAGAGATAACTGAAGCAGAGATGTAATGTCCCCCGGTAGTACAGGACATACAAGAAGGGGAGTGAACACTTTCTCTAAGACAGCAGATATCCATAAAGCAGGTTTCAGGTTCCTTACGTTATGTGAACCAGGAAATATTTTTGTAAATCAGAAAGCTTGAGGAAGGAAAGCAGAGATCATCTGTTCAGCCAACTTGATTGTAATGGGCTAGAAATTCCACCTCAGCTATAGCTGTTTCAGAACGGCACTGCCAAGGCATTTAGTTTAGTAAAATTCTTTATTTTCAAGGCTTATAATTAGATACAGTAGTGAACTAACAACTAAAATAAATAAACAAACAAACAAATAAATAAATAAATAAATAAATAAATAAATAGACATGCTACCACTTTGAGGAAACAGAAAACCAGATTCCAGCATTCAGTTTGCCTTGGAAAGAAGGGAAGGGAAGGGAAGGGAAGGGAAGGGAAGGGAAGGGAAGGGAAGGGAAGGGAAGGGAAGGGAAGGGAAGGGAAGGGAAGGGAAGGGAAGGGAAGGGAAGGGAAGGGAAGGGAAGGGAAGGGAAGGGAAGGGAAGGGAAGGGAAGGGAAGGGAAGGGAAGGGAAGGGAAGGGAAGGGAAGGGAAGGGAAGGGAAGGGAAGGGAAGGGAAGGGAAGGGAAGGGAAGGGAAGGGAAGGGAAGGGAAGGGAAGGGAAGGGAAGGGAAGGGAAGGGAAGGGAAGGGAAGGGAAGGGAAGGGAAGGGAAGGGAAGGGAAGGGAAGGGAAGGGAAGGGAAGGGAACTACGGACAGTCTTCGTGTGGATTTTGATTCTGCTCAGGACTTGCATCTCCAGCCTGTTTTCAGCCCAGAGCTTGCAGCAAATGTTCTCCTTCTGGCAACATGCAACTTGATAACTACAGACTGCATCACTGTGCAACAGCCCCTAGTTGGGTTTGGAGGAACCTGTAAATGGATATCTCCATTTCAGGATGTAGTATTTCAAACTTCACCCTGACATCAGCTCCATAGACTGCTAATCCAGAGACAGCAAAAAGGTCTGTCATGGGACAGGGGCAAATTTGGCAGAGCTAGGCTTATCTCCAATTCTTAGCTGCCCAGTTTTCAACAAAAAGTAACACTACCACTGAAGTCAGTATCAACCAGCCTGACTATCTTCTCATACCATTTAGTACAGCTGCACCACTTATTTCTGATGATCTCAGCCAAAGATCCAGAGGCAAAGAACCATCCCATTCACTTCTGGCATTTTTTGTTTCACTGATTCCCTATAGGTTCCCTATGCAGATCCAAGAAAAAAAAAAAAAAAAAAAAAGAGGAAGGCTGTATGTGGTGGGTGCACAACGGTACACTGATAAGACTTTCCAAGAGAGGACAAGTGTGGGTGAAGAAAGAAGGTGAACCTTCTTTGCAGCCCATTGTTAAGCCTTCCTCCGCCACTGCTGGAAGGTGGGCGTCTGAGTAAGTTTGCTCCCCACCACAAACAGCTCACTCCTGGAGTGAAGTCATGGGTCTGTGCTTACTCCATTGCCTATTGACACAGAGATGACTGTGACTCACAGGTTCAGCACTGTGACTTGACTGCTGCATGATGTGCTGGAAAGTTTTCTCTTTCTTAAGAATTTCAGTAAAAAGCATTTATTCACATAATAGATAATATGTTCTTGATTGTCTGTTTCACTTTTGTCTATTACATTTAAATTTGGTCTAGGCCATGCCATGCAATCACTTTCCTACAACAGTAAAGTCTTGCTTCCTCTCCTCACAGCACTACAGCTGGCACAACCAATCCTCAGACTATTAATGTCTAGAAATGGGGTCCAAAATAATAAGCTCACCAGAGGCTGGTAAATGTTCAGCTGTCTATCAAGCCATAGTAAGCTGGCACATGTGGTCTTTGGTCCACCTTAATCACGAAAGGGAAAAAGAAAACACTCTCTCGCCATTCAGGACTGGGTCAGACTAATAATGCAGACATCAGCAGACATGTTTTAACTCAGGTGGGACCTGGTCAGCCCTGTGAGCTAATGGGGAGGACCACAGAGAGCTGCTGAAACCAGATGGCTTTCCCTCATGCGCTGCTCTTTGCTGATGAATAAACCCCCCAGCAGTAGCATGGATGCTGCTCCCAATGGCAAAATAAATGCTTCTTTTTCTAGCATAGCTAACACAAGTTTGGCATAAGCTTAAAAAATAAGCAAAATTAGTTAGCACTGATGCCAGCCACATTTAACCAATGTGGCAGCACTAAAATCATCCTCCATTCCCAAATGATACTACTCCCTCAGTCCTCGCCTTCAACTGAAAATGAATTGTTAAATATCCCATTCATAGTGTTTACATTTTTTTTGTGTGACGTTTTTAACCACTGAAGTTGCCTACTTCAGGTGCTTGTCACCCTCTAAGGTTTTGAGTGCAGGCAAATACCTGGCCAGGAAACAAAGCAGCTGTCCTTTGGGGTCATGTTCTCAGCCACCTGTGTGTCTCAAGGTGCTCTGCATGACTCTGTGGGACACAGAAGTTAGGTAGGTGTCTTTCATATTCTCATGGGTTGTGCAGAATGGACTCACAGATGACTAAGATGTTCTGTGACACAGTGGTGCTTAGGAGAGAAGTGAGCTGATGACTTTGATGGTAGTCTGGTGCTCCATGGCCCTGGAAGAGCTGTGCGTCCAAGTCCCTTTGGCTGCAGCTGCGTTGGAGGCTGCGGTGATGAACACACACAGAGCAGTCTTGCTAACTGTCAGAAAGAAAATGACTGTAATCAACATCTACAGCGCCCAGAGGGCCGTGAATCCCAGAACCAGGAGGGAGGGGGCTGGAACGATCCAAAGGATGTAACGTAGCAGCAGCGGAGGGAAACTGAGTCAAGGAAAGTGCAGAGTGACTGTCTGGAGGCACTTCCTTATCCTGCAGTGTGTGAGGCTAAAGGAAATTCTAGCAACCCACAGCTTTTGAGTCACTGTAAAGCAGACCAATGCAAGAACTGGGATGGGAAGAAAGCTCATCTGCCCTGGTGTATCTTCTTTATTCTGCGGTCTTTTTGCACGTAATCCTTCCACTGTAACCAAGAAGGCAGCTGACCATGTAATAGTGTTCCAGATTGCTCTTAAGAAGCATCCTGTGCACCCTTCTGTCTGTCTGAAACACACCAGGTCTGTCTTGGTATTCGCACCGCAAAACTTCTCCTGGCTTCCAAAACCTTGGACATGGATTGAGATGTTACCACTCATTTCCTGTGTGCGGTAATCTCAGTGCTGAGAGTCAAGCCAATCTTTTCCAAAGGGAAGGAAATGTGAGTGAACTCAGTCAGGGTTTCTTGTCAGGGAACTTGACAGGGTTTACCTCTAAAGAGGGCTCTGGTAGCCTGTCCCACAGCTTCATCAGGCAGTCAGGTCGGCTCCTCTTGCATAAAGTTTGAGAAAGTAAGATATATAGTAAAAGAAACACTTTATTAAGCATATATTTTTAGCTATCAGAAGAGGAGGAAATTGGAGAAAAAATGGGGGTGGGGTGGGAGGGAAGTAAAGAAAAAGTGGACCAGTGGACCTGGGCCAAGATGGGAGGGTGAAAACAATAAAAATAGTGTCTTCAAAGGAGAGGCAGTCCTTAGGAGGCACAGAGATACAAGGGAGCAGCCCAGAGAAAACAATCACAGAACAAGCTTCAAATATTGCTTGGAATGGATTCAGGATGATGAGGTCTGCCCAGTTTGGCAAGGATGTGCCTGCAGAAGGAAGGTCTCAAAGAATGGGCTCTGGGGTTAAGTGAATCTCCTCTCTCTCTAACACCAAACACGTTGCACACACTGACTTCCAGGAGATCTCTACCTACTAGCATCTCATGCCAGTTTAAAGGAGGAAAGCCAGGATCTGCAGTCTTACACATCTTTTCAAAGGACCTTGATATCTGCCAGGTATGCCCTCCTGCCCCAAGATCCAGATCTGGGTGCTTCCACCTGCCATATCCCATATATCTCCACATCATCTTCACCCAAGCTTACAGTAATGGAGAACTGCCCAGGCACCATGGCATATCCTACAGCAGATTATCCACCTTCCTAAAAAAGAAGTCTGACTGTATTTATATAGTCCTGGCTTCCAGGTGATGGGTCTCATTAACACCTCATTGAGTGAATTATGAGTACACTATAATAAGAGACATCTTCCTTTCCTTTCCAGTCCAGTCACTTTGTAATACTTCCGTTTTTCACAATCAAACAAGAGTGAGATTTTTAGGATCTCACTACAACTATATGACAAAAGTGTGAGCATTCAGGTTAGGAGCCACGGGACTTACACAAACATCATTTGTAATGGTGGATGTTACAAAAGGGAAAAAAAAGAGAAAGAGAAAAAAAAAAAGAGCAGATCAACTTTTTAGGTGACAAAGCAATGAGCCACAACTATACACGCGTGGATTTGAACATAAAGAAGGTGTCACTGGCTGGATGGGACACTTTTAGTCACAGCAAAGTCTAACTTACCTTTCAAAATGACTTCTGGTGCTGAAGACCAGAGCTGGTATCCTTGTGACATGACCCAAGGCACAGGCACCTTTGTGGGGAACATCCATGAGACCTCTTTTCGTGCCCAGCCCCTGCCAGCCAGCCTCCTTGAGCACACCCTATGGGGTGATCTAGTGCTTGAATGAGGTCTCCAGGCCCCTCTCCTCTGCTCTGGAGGCAGATCTGTGCCCCTGGCTCGAGGGGCAGGCCAGGTGCCCTCCTCGCAGCCCCTGCCACCCACCCATTGTGCTAGGCCATGGCCTGTAAGGCTGGACAGGAGATCTTATCAATAGGAACGCTCTTTGGCAATCAGTCTTCTGAGGGTAATATGGATTCAGCTGACAATGACCGTGTCTTTACTCATGGGGTGCCAGCATCTGGGAGCATTAACTGGTGTAAGTGCCCTACCGTGTT
The DNA here is from genome assembly GCF_964211835.1 of Anser anser. NCBI lineage: Eukaryota > Metazoa > Chordata > Aves > Anseriformes > Anatidae > Anser > Anser anser. The sequence goes on along the minus strand of NC_139723.1, from coordinate 35,702,192 downwards.
TTAATGACTTGTGCATTTATCCGTAGTCTTGGCTGCATTGGTCCTTGTCATATACTGCATGCACTACAAAGAGTTTTGCTGATGTATACACGGAAACTTTAATGGAGTTCAGAGGCAAATACTTTTCTTTTGGGTTTAGCTGTATCATTTCTCCACAAACGGCTGGTATTAGGCCTCCCACTGGAAAGAAAACAAAAAAAAAAAAAAAAAGTGAAAACATTAATGTTGCAAAATCAGGCACACAACATTGTGTGCTAACAAACTGGATGTGCCAGAATTGAAGTTGCCCATGCCGCCTTCTTTTGGTCCCTCTCTTGCACTACAGGATCGCCAGCCACTTCCCAGGGCAGCTCAGCCTCACCGATTGCTCAAGGTGTGCATGCTGCTCAGCAGCAGGCAGATTTAGTCCCAACCTAAATTCCACCTAGGGCTTCCCACTGGCTCAGCATCCCCGCAGGCCTTCAGCCTGCCAGTAGGAAACGCTTGGGACAAAGACTTAGGTGGAAGTCAGACCGGCTGAATCTGGAGCGTAATGAGCAGCTATTCCTTATTCTGTTTCTTCCTCATTGTGCAGAGTGTGGCCCCAGGCCTCAATTACTGCACGCTATTCAATCCCTGCTCAGAATGCAGCGTTATTAATTTCCTCATGTCTCCTCATTGCTGACTTCCTATGACACTCCTCATCCCCACGTCCCCGCAAACACAGCTTGTGTCGGGGCAGCCCCGAGGCGAGCAGCACATCTCAGCCCGGAGCTGCTAGGGCAGGTGGTACCGTGCACTCTCTGTGCCACTCCTGCTTCTTCCCTGCAAAACTTCCCTAGAAGCGATGGAACCACCAACCCTGGCCTTCTGCAACGCCATCAGAGCATCGTTATGCACAGACTATGTTAAAAATCTGAGAACCGTTTCCATATTGCTCTCATTAAGAGAGCAAGAGACTGTTATCATAGAGTAATGGACTCCTGCTGGTCCATTAGTGTTGAAGCAGAGCTGGAGGCATTTATGGAAACAATGTGGAAGCCTGATATTTATTCTCGGAGCGGGCAGCATTGATCCTTTCTCCCAGCGTTCTCTTACCATGTATTTATCCCTGTTCAAATGAGGGGAATATTTATCTAATCATTTCCTCTGCTGGATGCTGGTGCAGCGCAGCAGCAGATATTCCTGACTTCAGCATGGCAGATCGCTTGGAAAGACATCTCGGGTGAATCAGGTCAGCTTACCCACAACGCTGCATGGGAGGAAGAGTGAAAAGATGTCAGGGGCATTGTTTACCGCCCTGTGACTACCCGGCTCATTAGCACAAATTTAATTTAAATGCTGCTGGTGAAACCAAGAGGCACTTTACTGCTAAGCCCTCTCTTACTTTCTCCTCACGCACGTTAAAGCGCATTGTGCACCAGAAGCAGCTATCTCGCATTTTCTGGTTTTCTCGTATCTCGCACCTTAATGTACGTTTTGTTAGGAGGCTTGTTATCAGCTCAGATTACACTCCTTAGAAGCACCCCTTTTATTCAAACAAAAGAAACTCAGAGCTCAACCACGGAGAGAGGGCTTGGAAAATCCTTTGGCGTTGAAAGCTGATTTCTCCTGTGTGGGTGCTGAGACTGACTTACTAATTTCTGCAGCTTTAGGGCTTCATCGGGAGCAAAATGTCACCAGTTCCTGTATGAGTACAGTTTCTGTTCCTTTCCAGAGGCTATCGGACAGCGGTGCCTTAAGGGTTTCAGGCAGCTAGAGATGACAGTCTGGGTCCCCAGGCGGGGTTCAGGAAGGTGAATTAGCAGTAATCCCGGTACCTTGCTGCTTCTTCAGAGCAATCTCCACAGGGGAACTTGGGTTTCCCACCCATACATCTCCCTGTATGTTCTGGAATACACCAAATTTATCATGAACCAATGACCACCATCTACTCATTAGCTAAAAGTTGATAATTTTTCAGTTTTTCTCTATTTTTCCTTGACTTCTCCATTAGCTTTAGAAACATACAGTATATCAGCACCATGCACACAAAATTCACCAACAAACAAACAAACAAGGATTATTCCTCTTCACTCAATGCAAATGAGTTTACTTGCAGGGACTTTGGGGAGGATGCATATCGTGGAGTCCTTGTTTGCACTGGTCCCACTGCGGGGCCCACTTCTGCAACTCATTGTTAGAGCTTGGGGAAAATCTGTATTCAAAGAAGGGGTATGCCCATTAAAACAATGAGGGATGGGGCAAAGGCATTAAAGAAAACATGCGAAAGATTAAGAAAAAAAAATGTATAGAGTTCCTGCTTCTCAAAAAAAAAAAAAAAAAACATTCAGGGTATTTTGGCTCTTAAAGAAGACAGCAACCTTTGGACTGCTGGGAAGACGAAGGGTTGCTGCGTGCAAGAGCCCTGGGTGCTGCAGGCTGGTGATGTGGGGTCAGCACCTCTGGATTTAGTGCCTGGGTCTGATGGGGATTTAGCCCCCAGTGGGAAATTTGGTGGGAATCAACAGCCTGAGCCCTTCTGAGAATTGGCCTTTGTGATTAAGCCCCTCTTAGTCAGAGGCTCTCAGCGACAAAATGCTGGTGGCAATCCCTGTCACTGGGTCTTCCCAGCCTCACTCCTGTAGGATAGTAAAATAACTACCAGCAAAATATGGTGGGGCTTTCAAAACACAGGTGAAAACAGATTTGTCCACAGGCACTGCTGGCTCGCTCAGCATGAACACTTATGATCTTAAGCCTGTGTGTGCCATCTGTGTATGTGTGCGCCGCTGCTGCTTGGAACCTGCCTGGAATTGCCCGCGGACAGTCTTCAGAAACGTGCCCTTTGCTTTGTGCTAATAATCCGCACGTGTAGCTGCCAACCACGCATGGTTTTACTTACGTTTGCAAAAAATCACGTACCCCGTGCAAGAAGAGGTAAATAAACCATAAGCTCGGTTACATTTTGTGAGGAGTCACAAGCCACGGTAGAAAACAGACAAACACATGGCTTTCTTCACAGCTCTCCTCCTGGAGAGCTCCACTGGAGTTACCTCGGAAGATAATAAAGTGTGATCTCAGAGATGCCGGCAGAGCATCCTCTTGCCAGCCCTGAGGACACCACGACCCTTTGGTCTTTCCCAAAATCTGCATCCCCGACTCTGCCAGCTGCTCTCACAGACAACCAAAGCAGAGGGGATAAAATAAGCCGTACTTTGCCGTTCCCGCGAGCCAGTGGGTTGAAGAGCAAGTTCCAAACACGCGCTTTAAAATAAAAACATTGAGATAAACAGGTTGGTCTTGGCCTCAGGCACATTCGGCATGACCCTTCCTTGTTGCTGATGTTCCCCATAGTTTTAATGCGGGATGCTGTTTCCTTACAACTTCCCTTCCCCACAAATTCCCACCCCGGGAAGCCATGCCCTTCCATCACCTGGCCTTTTTCCTGTCTTTGCAGGGTTCACACTTCCAGGTGATGCACTCAGCACCGGCTCAGGTCCGCCACCGAGGCTCCATCAGGATCAGCCTCATTAAAAACCCGATTTACTCCGCTCTGCATTAACCTGCCATTAATACAGGCTGTCAGCAAGAGGTCCTAATTCTCCCGAAAACGGGTGAGCAGCACCCACGGCGCGGCCAGGGCTGGTGTCTGCAGGTGGAACTGCTTTCCTCCCGCGCAGAGCCTGGGCAGCAGGCGTCCTCCTGTCCAAGCACATCGCAGTCTGGAAAAATGTCACTGCACGTCCCGAGGCTAGAGGGACACAAATTCTGTGTGTGCAATTTTCTATCTGAGTTAGGCAATCCCCGAAGTCAGCTTTGAACAGCATAGAGGCATGCTGTGTTCTGACTTGGTGGAAGGAAAGTTTCAGAGAAAATTGGGAAATGTGGAGAAAACAGAGTTAGAGGAGTCGTCGACTGGCCAAAGACGGCATATTAAAGGAAATCTGCCTTAAGGAAACCACATTGATGTTGTTTTGTAGGCTAGGGAAGCACTGGCTGTGCAAATTTAATGTATTTAATCTTCACATCAGGGACCATTAAATCACATTGTTTTTCATTTAAGGGAAAAAAGAAGAACTAACAGATTGTGCTCGATTACAGAAAAATAATGTCTTCACCTTCATGGGGGGTGTCCAAAAGCAGGTGGCACTGAACATATCGATGCCGCGCTTACACAGCCCAAAATTGAGACCAAGTTGTATGCAGATCACGTCTTTTTAACACGAACTCAAACTTACCTCACACGTATCCATTGGAATTACCATGAAAAAAAAAAAAAGTCCGTTTTAATGAAGAGCTGCAAAAGCCACCTGCACTGTGCTCAGGCTTTCTCTTCCCGACACAAGCAAAGCTCTGCCATTGGCTTCACAGAGGTTATGTATGCTTTTGAAGCTGTCTGGGTCTCGTATTTCTAACAAGGGATGCAATTTTAATCCCGATGCTGTCCTGGAGTCATTCCGAGCTTGAAATTTGGAATGGGGCATTGCTTAGGAGCTCTGTAAATTAACATGCACACCGACAGGGAACAAAAGAAGAACAAACGACGAGGGAAAACCCTCCAGAGACCTGCGGGCTCCCACACTGGGAGCTCTCTCTGGGACTAGGCTGGAGGGGGGAGGTGTAAATCCCAAACCCGCTGGGGCTGGGACGGGCTAATTGGTGAAGGGGTTGTCCAAGAGAGTGAGGGAACAAGCCCCGGACAAAAATCGAAGCCGGGAGGTGCCAGGCAGAGAGCACCCGAGAAGTCCTTGGGCATCCCTGGGCAGCCTTCATCTGTCCACGTTAATCCTTTTAGGATTAACCCGGTGGCTCCCGGCACATCCTCTGCCAAGACGTGGACTTAGTGTTGGGGGGAAAAAAAAAAAAAAAAGAAAGAAAAACAAAACAAAACAAAACAAAAGCCTGTTTTCTAGTGCCAGAGTTATTAATAATTAACATTTATAACACAGAACTGGTAAAACCAGTTCGCTAAAATGAAGCCGCGCTCTCCGCTGTTATTTTGGGGTTTGGTTCAACCATCGACGGCTCTTGGCCGGGCAGGGACCGCTCCGGGGGGGGGGCTCCGACGGGACGGGACGGGACGGGACGGGGGCACGGCTGGGACCCGCAGCGGGCCCGGGAGGGGTCTCCCCGCGGGGATAAAATGGGGAAGGGGGGGGCGGCTGAGCGCGGCCGGCTCGCCATTGCCCTCTGCAGGAGCCGGGCGGCCGCTCCCGTCCCCCCCCAGCGGCTGCTTTCGGGGGGGGGGGGGGGGTTGTGCGCTTTTACTCATTGCAGATATTATTACTTTATTATTTTATATTATTGCTTTATATTATGGATTATTATTATTGATTTTTATTATTTATTTTTTATTATTGCCTTTGTTGCTGTTGTTGCTATTATTACTATATATGTTTGTTTATTTGTTTGTTTTTAACGCCGACGGTCTGCAGCGTTGCCCCCGCGCCCCGCACGGAGCCGAGGGCTGCGGGACGGGGGGTCCCGGGCAAGGGGTGCTGCGGGAAAGGGGGGAGGGGGGGGGAAGAGAAAATTTGGGGATTGAAGAAAGAGAGGTAAAGGGAAGGGGGGATGGGGGGAGGGGAAAGGGGGAAATCGGATGGGAAGGGAGGGGGGAAGGGAAAGGGAAAAAGGGGAAAAAAAGGGAAAGGAGAAGGGAAGGGAAGGGAAGGGAAGGGAAGGGAAGGGAAGGGAAGGGAAGGGAAGGGAAGGGAAGGGAAGGGAAGGGAAGGGAAGGGAAGGGAAGGGAAGGGAAGGGAAGGGAAGGGAAGGGAAGGGAAGGGAAGGGAAGGGAAGGGAAGGGAAGGGAAGGGAAGGGAAGGGAAGGGAAGGGAAGGGAAGGGCTATTTAATTATTTTATTTTAATTTATTGATTTTTAATGTATTCTAACTTATTTTACTTTATTTTATATTATTTATTTTATTTTACTTTATTTTAATGTACTTTTTTATTATTACTTAATTTCATTTAATTCCATTTGTCACGCTATGCTATGCTAAGCAGCGCCGTCCCGTGCCACCCCCGGGCGGTCTCTCCCCACCCCCACGCCCCGGGGCGCGCTCCCGCAGCCCATCCCGCCCGGCGGGAGCGCGCACTCCCTCCCCCCCCCCGCCCCGCCCCGCCCCGCCCTGCCGAAGGTGCGCGAGACCCTGCGGCGCGCGGGCATCCCCGGCTCCCCCCCCCTCCCCGCGCTGACGTCAGCGCCCCGCCTGCGTCACGCACCGACCGCGCGCGCGGGGCGGGGCGGGGCGGGGCGAGGCGCGAGCTCCCTCCCCCTCCCAACCCCGCCCCCCCCTTCCCGCCTCCTCCTTCCCCTCGCGCGCGCGGCCCCCCCCCCCCCGTCCGGTCTCCCCACGTGTCAGTTTGTTTTCTCCGTCGCCACGGCGACGGTGGGCGGGGCTTGTGCGAGGTGAGGTTATAAAAGGGGCGGCGGCGGCGGGCCGCGGGCAGTGCCGAGCGGGGTGCGCCGGGCGGCGGGCGGCGGCTGCGGAGCGCGGTGCGGCGCGGCCCCTCCCTCCCCACCCACCCACCCTCCCTCCCTACTTTCCCCTCTCCTGCGCCACCGTTTCCCCCATGGCCGCGGCTTCCTGGGCAGCAGCACCAGCAGCAGCAGCAGCAGCAGCACATCGCGCCGCCGCCCTGCCGCTGCCCCCGCCGCCCGCCGCCGCCTGACGCCCCCGGTGCGGTGCCGTGCCGTGCCCCCGGTGCCGTCCCGCAGGCAGCCCCGCGGCGGGTGCGCGATGGCGCTCAGCGGCACGCTCCTCCCCTCCATCGCCACCTTCGCGGCGGGCGCCGCGGGCCGCGAGAAGGCGCCGCGGCCCGCGGGTCCCGGCAACGTGAGTATCGGCGGGGCGGGGGCGCGGCGCGGTGCGGACGTGCGGTGTGTCGGTGCGGGGTCTGAGCCGTGCCCGTGTCCCCGCAGCGGTGGCGGGAGGAGCTGTCGCAGCTGAAGCGCCCGGCGCTGGCGGCTCGTCCCGTGGAGGCGCCGCCGCCGCCGCAGCCGTCGGAGCTGGAGGCGGCCGCCGCCGCGCTGGGTCCCCGCCGCGACACCGAGGAGTTCAACGAGCTGCTGGACTTCGACTTCATCCTCTCCAACTCCCTCATGCACCAGGAGCCCGCCGCCGCCGCCGCCGTGGTGGTGGCACCCGCAGCAGCAGCAGCAGCCCCGGCCCCCGCCGCCAGCCCCTGCCCCGCCGGGCCCTTCGCCTACCCGCTGCCCCGCGCCGAGCCCGGCGGCCTCCTCTACGGCGGCGGCGGCGGCAGCCGCGATGGGGCTCCCGCCGCCGGCCCGGCCGCCGCCCCCTTCAACCTGGCCGACATCACCGACGTGTCGCCCTCCGGAGGCTTCGTGGCCGAGCTGATGCGGCCCGACCTGGACCCGGTGTACCTGCCGGCGCCCGCCGCCGCCCTGCCGCCGCTGGGCAGCCTGCAGGGCAAGTTCGTGGTGAAGGCCGTGGGCGACTACAGCCACCCGGGGCTCAGCCCCAAGAGCGGCCCGCCGACGGCCCCGCCGCCCGGCACCGAGGGACCGGCGGCGCCCCCCTACAGCCCCCTGCCGCGGATGTGCCCCAAAATCAAGCAGGAGGCCACCCCGCCGTGCACGCTGGCCCCGCCGCCACCGCACGGGAGCGGCCCCCGAGGAGCCCCCCAGCACGACTTCGCCATGGGCCGCCTGCTGCCCGCCCGGACTACGCCTTCGCTGGGTCCCGAGGAGATGCTGAGCAGCAGGGACTGTCTCCCCGCCGCACCGGGGCTGAGCCACCCGCCGCTGCCCCTGCCCCCGGGGTACCCCCCGGCCCCCGGCTACCCCGCCTTCCTGCCCGAGCAGCTGCCCCCCAGCACGCTCCAGTACCAAGGTGAGTCCCCGTGCCTGCCTCCGTGGTCTCGGCGGCAGGCGTGCCATGTGCCCGTGCCGGCACCGGCCGTGGCGGTGCTCACTCTCCGCCTTCCCTGCCTCTTAGAGCTGATGCCGCCGGGGAGCTGCCTGCCCGAGGAGACCAAGCCAAAGAGGGGACGCCGGTCGTGGCCTAGGAAAAGGACGGCCACGCACACCTGTGACTACGCAGGCTGCGGCAAAACCTACACCAAGAGCTCTCATCTCAAGGCGCATCTGAGAACCCACACAGGTGAGACCCTGCGTGGGGTCACCGGGCTGCTGGGACGTGGGGCGAGCCCCCTCGGACAGCGGAAAGGGGCAGGGGGTCCAAAAGTAGCAAGTCCTAACCTTTCTCTGCTGGGTTTCTGGGCGCGTTTTTCTCCCCTTGGCTACGTTAAGTCCTGTGCAGTCTTTGCTTACTGGCTCTGCGTTTCACTTAATGGTGCAGAATGACTCAGATGTGGGAGAGGGTGGGTTTCTTGCCGAGGCAAAGTTTGTTGCTCTTCTCTTGCTGTGTGTCTGGCTAATTAGCAGGTAGTTGGAAGTCAGCAAGGATTTGTTGCTGTAGATGTTGTTGGCCCACTTCAGAGGAAGGAGCAGACCTCCCTCTAAGATTCTGCTTTCTTTGTTTGTGGTTAAGTGCTTCGTACACAACCCTCTTGTCTTGGCTTGCTCTGGTGCGAGGGATCGTGTAGCTGACGGTGCCTTTAGCTATAACTCACCGAAGCCTTGACACCTCTGCGAGCTGCCGTTCCCTTTCTGAGCCCAGTGGTGACAGGCTCCGTGTGAGCGGGGCTGCAGCTGTGTTGGTGGCACTGCCGGGAGTGCCTCGCCCACGTGTGGGAGCGCATCTGCCCCAGGGTTAGCACCAAAGAGACGGGGTTTAACAGCTCGCTGGCGACTGCTAGAATTTGGATAAAATCTGCCAAAGTACGCATCTGAGCTCGAGTTCAAACTTCAACCTTACAGCTGAATGCCGTATTGCAATAGCTGAGCTTGTGAAAGCAGGCACATCATGCACAGTTTCGCCAGTGCAGGCATTCCGTAACAGTGATTAAATAACCTGGGAATTTGCATAATTTAAATCCCGGGATTGTGAGTTTGATTCAAAACTTTCTCCCGAGGAGGAGGTGGGAAAGGGAGAAACAACAGCTTAGTGGTTAGGCTACGTGTTCGGCTAATGGCAGCAGGAAGAAAAATTGGTCAAGTGAACAGTTCTTCCTGCCCGTCCCGAGACTGCCAGCGTGGTCTCCAGGATGTGTAGGACCGAGTTTGTAATTGTCAGGGAAGTTTGTCTTGCAGTCAACAGCAGTTTTGCTGTTGTGAAGGCTGAAAGATTGAGCTCTTAATCGAGCTGAGCTAATGAAAACAGTTTCCAACTGGTTTTAATTGAGACCTACAATTATCTAAATGTATTATTTTTTTTTGCTGAGCTATTTCTGGTTGATATTTGATTGTGTAACGTTAGCCAGCAAAAATACAGTCCTAAGTGAACGCGTGTGTTCTAAAGCCTCAAGTACAAGGCAAGCTTTAGCGAAGATTTCAGTGGTGTTCATGCTATATAATACCCGTAATGTCTTGAAAAGACTGTTAGTCTGCTAGTAGTTTGCTTACAACCCCTTCAAGAACTTTGTTGCCTTTTGATACTTTTTCTGTTTTCTTCTTGAAAGTCAGGTGTTAGCAGTGGAGTGGAAACAAAGGTAGCCACAAATAAACCTGCTGACATGTTGTTTCTGTTTTTTAAAGGTGAGAAACCTTATCACTGTGACTGGGAAGGCTGCGGATGGAAGTTTGCCCGATCTGATGAACTTACTCGTCACTACCGAAAACACACGGGCCACCGCCCTTTCCAGTGCCAGCGGTGTGACAGAGCGTTTTCCAGGTCGGATCACCTCGCCTTACACATGAAGAGGCACTTTTAATTGGAAGCAGTGGATCTTTTCCCCAACTGCCTTAGAGATTCAGTATTTACAGCACAAGGACTGTCTTCCGCAAGAAGGGGAGAACCCAGTTTAAGCACTACACAGAATCAAGGTGAAGTCTTCCAAAGAGTGGAAAGAGGGATAATTGCATATAGACATTGCAACTTTTTTATATATATATATATACATTTAAAAGAAAACCAAAAACATTGGGGTCAATGACTGGATCTTCTATCATTCCATTTGTAAATCCAACTTGAATTATTTCCGGACTACAAAATGCCAAGGAGTGACTGGAAGTCACGGATATCAGGGTTAAACAGACTGCGTGTAGTTCGGAGGGTGGGGATATTACACAGGGAAATGACATTCCCTTAAATTTTCTTTCAATGCAATATTAGATGTAAATGTCATCTTGTACTTTCCTTTTTTTCCTTCTGAAAGCCATTACAATGTTAGAAGAGGAGGAAAAATTCAGGTACAGAGTTATGTTTTAAAAGCCTATTTCATGGTGCTTAGTGACTGTTGGTTTTAGAGGTACCAAAAACAGGAAGCCAAAGTTCTCAAACTGCTGCATATCTGACAAGGAAATATTTTTGTCTTCCGATCGCCAATTATGACCTAAATCAGGTAAATAATCCTGGTTTATCTTTTTTTTAAAGAAAATAACTTTATGCAGACAGTCTGTAATGCACTGTGGTTTCGATGTGCAATAGTTTGTACAATGGTTTATTCCCAAATATGCCTTAAGCAGAACAAATGTTTTCTATATAGTTCTTTACATAATAAATATGTAATATAAATTTAAGCAAACTTCTATTTTGTATATTTGTAAACTACGAAGTAAAGAAAAAGGACATTTTGGAGTTTGTATTTTGCATATTCAAGCGGAAAATAAGTTTTAAATAAACCTATAATATTTTATCTGAATGGGTTTTGTAATTTTCTTCTGTGCATGGATATGTCCAAAGAAAGCTTAGGTGTTTGTTAGTGGTTGAGTTTCCCAAGGCAGAGGGGGTGGTGAGGGCTTGTAGCCTCAGGACTCTGAAAGAGGTAGGATAGATAAGTGCAGTTCTGATAAAAAACACATCATTCGAGGGGGAAAAAAAAACGTGTATTTTTTTGTTACAAATACTGAAGTGCCACTTACCAGCATCATGAAATGTAATTTTTAAGGTAACAGTTATCTGTTACAGGGCATGTCCATTTAGCATGTTAGACTTTGCATATACAAATAAAACAAATTTTAGAAATTTTTTAGTGGTCTTTTCAGCATGTAAGACTTCTAGCTTCATTTCCTTGGGCTTCTCAGATAAGCTTGTATAATTCCTGTCACCTTCAAGTGAATGAACAAAGATCAGCTGAGTAACATAGTGAAGACAAAGCATGAATTAAGGAATAACATGCATGCATAAAACACCTTTGAACAATAAACTACATGCAGTCTCATTTAATTTGAAGCCTGCTCTCTCCTGGAAATTCAATAAGCCAACAGTATGTGAAGAGCCAGAATTCCTGTAGGAGTCCCGGTATACATATGTAACTTGGGGATGTTGACCATGCAGAATCTAGATGCATATTTGGGACGCGTTGCTGCCAGTTCTCTAGTGTACCTTCAACTGCACTTGTTTTTCTGCAGTCGATGCAGTGAGCCCATTGCATGGCTTGGGTAGTTAGCACTTTTGTTGTAGTTGTCCTTAGGGACCTTGTTGCTCTACTTTCTTTACAAACATGTAGCAATAATGATTTCAACATGAATACTCGCTGAATAGGACATGCTTTTCTAACTACTCTTTGTAAAGAGAAGGCAGAAGTGATTCTTCCCTCTCTATTTTAAAATGTCCGTCAGCCAGGAATCTGTGTGTATATATATAATGCTGAATAAAGCTGACCATGGAAAATAAATTACAGGCAAGAGCCATTCATATTTTTGCAGCAGTTAAAGCAGGAGTTGTAATATCAGCTTCTTGTTCCAAATGTCCCATCAAATTCCACATTTTCTTGTGTTCTTTGTGTGGTGACTGGCACCTTTTCTTTCTAAAGCTATCTAAGTCCCATAACGATGCTAAAACTATTTCTCACCCCTTATCTCCTAGGCAGGCTTCCTTCACCTGAAGCTATCTTAGTTGGTTTAGTTTGTAGGTAACATGGGGAGCAGGGAATGTCTTGTTTGGTTTGCAAATATCAGCTATTTAAAGCTGAATTAAAGTTATGAGTCATCCTGAAGCTTTTTTTTCATGTGGAAACTTAAAAACAGTAATTTCTGACATTTTTCTGTTGTTTTGGATGTGGATCCTAGGGAAGATATCTGAGGTCAGTGTTGTAGCTGACCTGGAGTGTTCTGTCTCTAATGCTGGTACATGCTTGGGTAGCCGTAGGATCACCTTTGTAGGACTGCCGTTCAGGATGACCTGAATCTGTGCAAGATTTATGTCCTAACACATCCGTACGTATTGAAATTTGCAGATTTCATTTGAGAAACTTGATGGGTTCGTTTTGTTTTGTTTTGTTTTTGTGTTCCCCGTGTGCTGTCATTATAAAACCTTAAGAATTTTATGAGGTGCTCTAGCATTTAGTAATCTGTACCTGATAATGCCAACTTCAGTTTCTCTTTGATGGTTTTATAGACCCTAGGTTTATGGTTGCACAGACAACAGCGTTCTTGAAATGGGGCTTTGTTCTCTTCTCCCACGTGATTTTTTTTTCCCCTGTTCCTAACTAGGCTGTCTTCATGTATGACTTTCTTTCCAGAGCTAAACAGACACAGTTGTAGCTCGGTATTTAAAAAGAAATGCTGCTGTTCCTTTAACCATTTCCAAAATGTTATTCCTATACTTTCGGGACAGGAGCCAACAGTTGATTTTTGCCGCACAGTATGCAGCCCGGGAGAGGCAGTGCTTGTTCTTAAGGAGGTCTCTGGGGGAAATACTGAAGTGAGCAGTTGTACCAGTTGTGCTCTGCTCGCATAGGTAGAGCTACAAATAGCATGTCCTGTTCACCACCTGTTTCATTGTGTCTGTCCTCCTGGAACTGCACTTAGGTGCAAGATCATAAATGGATGCAGTGGGGCAACACATAAATCAAAAGCCGTATCTAGTAAAACATATGTAAAACACCAAGCAGTCTTGTAAGGGTGTCTTGAAAAACGGGATTTGTTTAGCATTACTAAAGTTATGTTCATGTGCTACTTTGCGCAGGCTTTGGCATCTGGAAGCTGGGTTTATTAGGGGTGGCCTCTCTGACATAGGGTGAGCACCTCTGGAGCTGCCCCGGAACATGACTTTAGCTACGGAAGGGAAAAGCTCCCCGGGCAGAGAATGATCTCTGCAGTCGAATTGCAGCCATCCTTAATTCTGCTCACCCCTCGCCCAAATCTCGCTCTTAAGCATGTTTAACGTGTGAAGATGGAGCTGTTTTAAACAAGATGACACATGTCTGCCTACTGGGTGCCAAGTGTTCAAAAGTGGCATCGGAACAAAAACCTGCCCAGAGCCGCAGCGCTTCTGTGCACTTGTCTGCTGCGCACCGCGGGGCTGGAAGCTTCGTGCACTTTAAACTCATTTGCTGCATCCAACCCAGCACAAATGCCTTCAGCTTTCCCCGGTCACATGGAGCTGTGCTTTGAAAAGATTTGCTTTTCCCCCCATGGAGTTTACCAACCCCTGCCACTGCTGAAGTCAACTGCGAATCTCACAGGGATTTATATTAAGCTGATATGAATCAGTGAATTTCATTCCCCTTCTCTTTAATAAGGGGAGATCAGAGACTCCTGCGGTTAATCACCCCGAGTGCTAACGGTTCGACTGAATTAGTTTACACAGGTTTCCTATGGGAGTGTGCTAGGCGTTAGAGCTAGCCTGCTCCCATTGAAGTCGCTGGCAAGTGCTTTAACGGCATCTGAGCGCAAGAATTTCCAAATTAAACCCATTGAACACTCTGTTCCTTCCTGGGCTTCCCTCCTCCCTGTGTCCAACCCGATTGTGTCAGCTAAGGCACCAGGAGAACAGGAACATGTTGCAGATGTGTACAGCTTGCACAGATTGATATTCATGATGCTCGGGTCTGGGAAGGGTCTGGATGCAGTAGGAGCGTTTGTTGGAGGAATAGCAGAAGGCATGGTGATCGAAACTCGCTTGGAGAGAAAGAGGAGCACCACCACCACCACGAACAACAACAGCACGTGTTGACCTGTACTTGCCAGGAAAGCTGCCCGGATTACGCATCTGTGTGTAGGATCAGTGGGTATATCTTTGGAGACCGAGGAGAGCAGTATGTACAAGAGGGGAAGGCCCATCATTCACCGAAATTTAATTGAGGTCACATTGGCTTCGAGCCACAGGGTAACACACCCACATTCCCCTGTCTGCAGTACACCTGGATGACTCACGTTTATTTGTCTGCCCTCCTCTCCCATGGTGAATTACTGGGGGACGTTTCCATTACCACTGAGGGCCTTGCCACCGAGTGCAGAAGTCGTCTCTGCGGCATGGAAGTGGGTGGTGGTGGTGGTTCCGCAGCCTTGTTCTCCACCCTGGCTGCAGATAGGTATCTGTTAGACTCCTTTTCACCTTTGGATGCTTACCTGTGAGCCCTCGGGGCTGGAACCTTAATTGTGTGAAAGACAGAAGGGGAAAAAGTGGGTTGTGCTTTATGAATGTTTGTTATATATTTAGAGTATGAGTGCCCTAGGTTTTACGGAAGATGAGTGGCCATAGCAGCTGCTCCCGAGAGGTACCTGGCAGCCGGACCTTCTCCCTTCGGTGATGCTTTCTGAACTGTGGAAGCTGTGGCTCCGTTTGTAACAGAGACAGCCGTTTTCACATGTCAAAAACATTGTGACACGTTTGTTAACAAGAAGTTAAAACACCAAGCTCCTTTCACTCAAGAGCTTGTATGAGCAGAAGCGTAATCATGTGCTGCTATCACCTCAGCAATCTTGCTGCAACTCTAAAAAAGTTTTGCATGGTTTTACTCAGGGTACAACGTGCTTGTTTATCAAGCACAAGCTAAGGCTTGCTTAAATCTTGCCATTCAAGTTCTCTGCTATTACACTTTCCGTCTTTATTCAACAAAATGATAGAGCTGCCCTGTACCGGTTGGCTGAAGACCCTTCATTTTAGAAACAGATATCCTGCAGTTGTCCAGAAGGATTTCCCCCACTGTCCACAACATTGCACCAGCAGCACAGAATTTTATTTACTGAACACTTCCCTGGTGGTGCGTGATGTCTGTGGGCATACATCCTTTTGTCAGTGCCTTCGTGGCTGGCAGGAGCAGAGCGTCAGGTCTGCTTCGTCCTCCCACCCCTAGAAAGCCACGAGAAGGAAGGATAATTGACAGTACTGGCTCTGGGAAGCAGGCTTCCAGTTGCCACGTGGAAAAACTTGTCTCTGCAGGCTTTTGCCACCTGCCTGCCTGTGCCAGCCATGTGCTTCCTACCATGCAGAGGAGACGTTGCTCACACATACAAAAAAGTGTTTCTCAAGGTTCCTGCGTGAGTTTGATTTGCACACTGGGCCCCTGGGAGGGCGCCATGGGCGTCAGTGCAGTTTGATGTCCAGACTTCTGCTAGGATATTCCAGCAGAATGGTCTCCTTGGGGCCTAGCATCCGTCATCGTTATGTTCCCCTTTTCTGATAAAATGAATATTGTACGTTAATATGTTGATAAACTACTGGGGCAACACTGACGGCGATTACTGAAGCGTGTTGGAATTCACTTTCTAAGCTCTGGATGAGATCTTGCTCTGTGTTTAGGCTCCAAACATACTGAGTCAATAATGCTGTTGGCTACTCAAGGAGGCTACCCAAAGGGAAGTGTTTGTCTTTGCACTGGGATGCACTAGGTTTGGCTGTCCTTTCCCAGTTCCTACATCACACTATTTCAGCAATAGGCTCCCCCGCCCGACAAGGAATGGCCGAGTTTGTTGGCCGTGCAACGGGTTATTATTTGTATTACCAAATATCGAGAAGTTTTCCAGTGGAAAGCAAAATATTTCGCTGCTTTCAGCCTTCCTGCCTCCCCAGTAATTGCTCGTGCTCTCTTCAGCCTTAGAGAATATTATAATGTTCCTGTCACCTGTCAAAGATGTTTTACTACCTTCCTTCTGTAAACACCTTCTAGCCAACATTTGCTTTGACAAAGTTCCCATGTTCACAATGTAAAACTTACTGGCAAGGCTTCGTATGCAAAGAGACTAGCTCGCTAATTGCTATGGTCGGGGCGATGGGTTCCCTTCAGCCCTGTTGTCGAAGAGCAGAGGGCAGAGCGGTGCCCAGCCAAGCCTGGCCGCGGGCGTCCTGCCTCAGCCGCTGGCCAGAAACCTAACAGTGAGGCAGGGTTACCCTGGCAGGGACAGCTCCGGGGTAACCCCTCCTTGCTCTCGCCGGAAAATTCCCTCCCAAGCCCTGAAGGTTACGGGTTTGTTCAGGCTCAGAAGCTTGAGGACCGTAGATCCCTGTCAACCCCGTGTTTGCTTTGCGCTACTTGCTGTTGTAGCTCCGCAGATTCTACTTACTCAATAAATATTTGATCCCCTCTGGTGCCGTGCTGAGCTCCTGGCTTCGGAGAGCCTTTGTGGCAAGCAGTTTCACAGTTAGTTATGTGCTAGCCTAAAAATAAAGGTGGGGGTAGAGGAGAAGAAAGTATTTCCTTCCTTCAGTTTCTGAGGCTGCCACCTTCCAGATTCCTACCATTTCCTCTTTTCTACGCACTGCAAGCACGAGAGAGGGAAAGGATGTATGGTCCTGCTCTCAATCATCCCTGATTTTGTTGTTTACTGCCAAAGGCTGGAAACATTCAGCTTCAGTTGTACTTTTTAATGAATTTGGGAAGAGAAAGTAAATATGAACTTTTTACATATGTGCATTTTTACATATGGATGAGTTCATCTCGTCTACTGTACACTGGAAGAATGCCAGGAGAAATTAGCCTAATATGATATTTCAGTCAATATTTAAAAGATGTTTTGGCTTACTATTTTTTTTATTATTTTTTTTTCATCACCAGAACATTTGAGAAGCCCTCATCCATCGGTGTTTTCTTGTTTAAGGCTGAGCAATTCTTCACATTTTATTCAAAGCAAAGCAAACAAACAAACAAACAAAGCCCCCCACTTCTCATAATTTTCACTGGGTCTTTGAATCTTCGCAAGACGTGATTCCATTGGTTAAAACATCTCCAACCTCATGTACCCGCACATCCACATGGGCTTGAATAACTCATTATTTACTTACACACATTTATTACTGAGGCATTGTCAGTAATTCTTGGGTTTGTCTATTTGCTCTCATTTATTGTTACATGGAAATGGAAGCTGACTGCAGCAGTGTTCATTGGTGCATATCTAACCTTTCTGATATTAACTCCAGCTTTTTCTCTGGATTACATTTCCAGCACTTTTTTTTTTAACTTTTTTTTTTTTTTCCTGCATGTCTTTCCCTGTTGTGTCCTAGATTTTGAAGAGCAAGTGTCAAAAAACTAGCTTCCCTTCGTACCGGGTACTGAAATCCACTCCAGGTGACAGAATGAGCTTTCTAAGAAGCGATCAAGGTGAACCGTAGCTGTCTGGGAATCCGACTGCCTCATTAGCAAACCAAATTCTGATGGTTACAGGTAAATCCCCTTGGTGGGATGAGGTTTTGGTTTATGCTGATTTGGGGCTAAGCAAATGAACCGCATAGGCAAATCCAAAGCATTATAAAAATAGGCAGTACTTTGAAAAAGTTTAAGATCTGAATCTTCAGGGTCCAAAATTGGAAGTTATGTGTGAATGAGGTAAAGGAGTGCGGGAGGAGAGGTATCGGAGTATAGAGAGCAGAGGAACGATTCATGTATTGCCCAAACCGCTGGGTAAGTCAGAGGTTTTGTCTGGCTGGCTTCACCCAGCATTTTGTTCTGTGCTGAACAAAAGATGACAGAGTTTACATTTAATAAGTTTGCCCAAGTTAGTCATTTGAATAAGTATTGACCGTCCGTGGACACATACTCCCTAGGGAGCACAGCAGCACACAAGGCAGAAAAGGCAGCTCTCCATCCACTTTGCGTACGTCGTGCAGAAAACTTGAGGCACAAATTTCCTCCAGCACAGGGAAGTCTCTCTGCAGATTGCTCGGTCGTCTGTCCCAGTCTGCTGCTTCGCACTGGAAGCTATGTGGCAGCAGGAAGACAAACCTCCCAGGATGGATGCAGTGACGCTGTGCCCGCACCGCCGTCTCTCTTTTCAGAGGCGGACACACAGCGAGCACTCAGCAAGAAGCTGGTGGCTGGTGGCAAGCGGGGCTCTGAGGGCAAGGATCCTGAGAGAAGGATATGAAAACAGGAGAGGGGTTGGGAGGAAGAGAATTTGCAGACAGATGAAATGGCTCGGTAATGCTAGAGGGAATAATGGAGCGACAGCTGTTCTGATTTCCTCCCCCTTCATATATAAATGAATCAAAACCAGAGCTGTTTTGAGTTGGAGCAGATGATGATTCTTTGAAGTGCACTGGGTCTGCTGTTGTTGTTCCAGCTCTCATCTTTTTCTTTCTCTCTCTCTGCATTTTGCCTTGCCAGTTTAGTGCAAGGGAATTTGCAGTTGTGCTTCTGAGCCAAGATAATGCTTTTGTTTGGGAGTCAGAGCTTTCACTTCACGGCTGGGTGTTGTTCATGAAGAGCCAGCCCTTGGCGTCCTGTGGATTATGTGAAGTGACAAAACGCGTTGCTGGACAGAGGAATCGAGATGAAGGGCTCAAAAACATGAGGAGAGGAGTCGGAAATCTGGTAGGAAGGGGGCCTCACTCAGCAGCTTGGCAGGTGCTCCCCATGTCTGCTGGATGCAGTGAAAAAGCCGGTCACACGTTCAAGCCCCTGTAGGGCTTCATCTTGTTCCCTTTGTTGCAGTGAGGAAATTGTATAACACAGACAGGATTTTCAACTTGGGGTGTGTGTGAAAGCTCAGATTTTTCTTCGAATTCAAATGTCATAAAAGTTCAAGAGGTTCCCAGTGCTCTGGATCCTCATTACTTAGTATGCACAAACAAGTTCTCAGGTGGTGAGGATTCACGGTGGCAGCAGGAAGGAGAGACTGGAGAATGCAAATAAAGACGTGCCCACCTTGTGATACTTGGAGGTGACGGAAGGAACACGTCCAAAAGAGAACTGGATCCTAAAATCACAGTGTCAAAAAGAGGCTGTGGTGAGCTTTTGTTTCTCTAAAGTGATGGACTGTACAAAACTCCAGGCAGGTTTCTTTGTTTGGTTTGTTTTTGTTGGGTGTTTCTCTGTTTGTGTGTGTTGGTTTTGTTGTTGTTGTTGGGTGTTGTTTTTTTTTTTCTTTCATACTCTGTTGCAGATGTCTGTTTTTGCTCTGTGTTTTTATTTATTTATAGGCATCTATATGGCACTCATCGTCGTAGTATCTGGGCAAATCTTCTTTCCTTTCTTGTATCAAGTAATTAAATCTATACAAAATACATATGTTCTTGGCAGAGAAAAAAAAAAAAAAAGTTAAGCTCTCCTTTTGGAAGGGCTTTGTGCCCTGCAATTAAACACTGTTTTTGCAATGCTGTATCTTTCCACATACACATGAGCAGGGAAAAATACGATCAAATGCAATCTTGGTGGGGCTGTGTCCCCCCACATACACACTACCCTGCTGCATGGGGCCATGGCAGGCGCTTTGGGGATGGTTGGATTTGACACCTGGTGGTGTCCACGAGTGAGAGCTCTGTCCCCTCGAGGCTGCCCCTGTCCAGCAGAGAAGCCCACCCTCAGGGCTGATGGGCAGCGAGCCGCTGGTGTGCCTCCTGGGTAGCAATTTGGAGGAAGTCCTATGGCACAGTGAGCGCGTAGCATGCTCACGTTGGAGGAAGTGGACCCATCCCTTTCCTTTTCAAGAGTGGTTTGCTGCCTGCATTTCGGAAAGAAGTGGCCACAGCTCTGCTCTGATGTGTGGAGGTAGCCTGATAAAGAGCCCTGGGTTTCCAGAGGCAGAGCAATTGGCCACCCTCATAACTGCACATACTGCACATACCTCACAGCATCTCCAGTCCCGAAGACATCCAAAACCATTAGTCACCCGTGAAAACCTTCAGCTGTGTTTGTGTTCCTCCTCGCGTTCTGTTTTTGGCAGGCATGTGTGTAACCCAGGGTTTGTTCATCACGCCTCAGGGACTGCTCACATGTTTTATTACCTGGCTGAATCAGGCCCTACAGAGACACAGCTGCCCCTGGTTCCTACGGGACACGTGAGCAGAGTTTGGCCCATCTGAAGCTTCAGCAATAAACAAGAAAGAGTTATTGCCTTTCTCCTAGGTGGGAAAACCCATATGCTGATTTTTGGGAGTGAATAACCGCAGTACTAATTGAATGCTGAGAATAATCGTTTTTCCAGATGTTTGGGCTGTTGAGTTGTGTGTGGGTTTTTCTTTGTTGGTTGGGTTTGTGTTTTTTTTGTTGTTGTTGTTGTTTGTGTGTGTGTGTTTCTGTGGTAGTTTTTGTTGTGTTTTTTTTTTTTCTTTTAATGCTAATATTTTTTATAAGGAAAAGAATGTGAAGACTTGCTGCTAGAACATGAAAGAAGGCATTAACATGCGGTACCACTTGCTGGTACTTGGAGGCTGGATGAAAGCCTTTTAGCAAGCATTAACAGATCAGACAGCACTTTGCATTCACATCTGTCTGGCTTAGCAATATTGAGATATTCCAGAAGTGGGCTGTCGAGTAGGTGCAAGCTTCACCCCCAAAAGTCTCTTTCTGCTGACAGAGTAAGGCAACACAGCCGCCAGCTGGTGGGGCCCGTGATTAATTGCTGTGCAGTGCCCCCGTGAGGGCTGCTGGCTGCCGGTCTCTTCCTTACACTGAAATAATAATAACAATAATATAAAAATAAAAAATAATTAAAAAAAAAAAAAAGTAAACGCCTGAGGACAATGAGGCAGCACCTTAAAGTCAGCATTTGAGCTAACGTTGGCCCTGGGGAGCTCTGAGCTCGTGTTCTGCACCACCAGCAGGGCCAAACAGCAGCTCTCAAGCACTAACAGTTGCAAGGGTTGCAAGGTGCAGCCGGTGCTGGAGACGTTCTTGAGCAATCCCATGCAGATCAACATAGCGCAACACAGATGCCCCTTCCGGATTTAGAAAATTGGGAAAGAAGCTCAATACAAGAACACTATGCATGCATAAACCGATGCCACACCGTAACTCTTAGCTGTATGCTTCACCGACATGCCAGGTGGGAAATTCTGCAGTGGTGTACATCATGTTGCAGGACTCTCCATCACTTTGTATTTAGTGGTGTTTTTTTTTGTTGTTTGTTTGTTTGCATCTTATCTAGCCATCACTTGGAGGAAGAAATAAAAGCTGTATCTTCATCTTAGCCCTCCAAAACTGACTAAAACAAAGTGACAGGCTTGTAGTGACTCAAAGATACCTGGTGTGTATGTCCAAGGAGAGGAAGTGTGCAGTAAGTGAAAAACAGGTTGAGGCACTAATGTGGGACTGCAGAGACCTGGCGTCAGTTCCCAGCTCTGCCACAGACTCCCAGTGTGACCTTAGGCAAGCTATTTCCCTCCCAAAACACTTTCATAGTCAGAGAAGGCAAAATTCAACTTCATGTGAGTTTTGCCTTTGACTTCATGGAGCCAGATCCCACCCACGCATGTCAGCTTAAAAATTAAATGCAGGCTTAAGCACCTTGCTGAAGTGCTGCCAGAATTTCCCTGTGTTTCAGTTTCCTACATCTAGCAGAGGAACAAAGATCACTTCCCTATTCCCACTCACTTTGCATGTTTAGACTGAAGCCTGCTTGGCGTAGGACTGAGTGTAATGGCTGGGACCACGCTTATGCCTTTGCCCGTTTCCCTGGCAGACTGCAGCTCGAGAGAGATTCAGCTGTGTCAAGGCCTCGTGTTTGGCTAAGAGTGGAAGCTGTTGCATGTTGCTGGCCTCTTTGCACTCAGAGGGGCTTCCCCTGCTGCTGGCAGGTACCTGGGAGTTAATCTTGTGCTGATAGAGATTAAACAGGTGTCTCTGCTTGGACAAATCGTGACATTTCCAGTGAGGGGCTCCACTACGTGCAATGCCTCTTGGCTTTTTCGCTGAGCGCCTGCTGTGACAGCAGACAGCTAAGTTTATATAACTGGCTCCTTCGAGAGTGCCACCGAACAGGATATTCCTGTTGGCAAAGAGCTGCCTATTTGCTTAAACCAACAGTTGTAGGCTCCTGCAGCCCTTGACAGGTACAAACAAGGAACCACACCGATAGCTGAGGGGAGGAGGGATTACTACGCTTAACAAGAAGTAGACTTTGGCATTTACATGCATATCACGGATACATCCTACAAGGTAAACAAATACAGCATAAAAGCAAATTTGGCTATTCAAATGACCTGATTGTTCCTATGATGATGATCTCTCCTGGCATGTATTTAGTAACGCGCTAATTGACTTTTCATGCATCAGGAAGAAAACTTTTCGCTATCTGTTTCAGGACGGTTTCTGATGACACCATCTTTCAAGCTTTGCTTATTTATTTGTTTTGGAGAACTGCTTGAAAGGAAAACAGATCCTGGCCCCGGCTGACACTCGGGACTGCCATTGCAGGCGCTGATGTCCAGCAGGGCTGCATGGTGAGCAGTGCTGGCTGCAGCCATTCCTGCAGACCCTACACCTCCCCTTGCCCCGGCAGGGATGGGCACACATTGGAGCAGCCTCTGCTTGCAACCCAAATAGGCAAAGCAGTAGCCACTGCAAGCCTACATGAGGCAGGTTACTGAAGTCTGAGGTAGGCATACATGGCTCCCACCTGACAGTCACAGCCAACACCAAGCCCACGAGCATCACCGAGGCTCTGTGGGACTTGCAGCAACCTCCTCGCCCTCTGCTCTGGGTTTTTGACGCCAGCATGAAATGGGCTAAGCAGTCCGTCTAGTTCTCACAAAGAGGAAGTGGGAAAGTGCGGAGAGCGAGTTGGCTATTCAGCGCAGCAGCCCTTTGTGCTGGGGACATGCGTTAGAACAGCAAATGAGATTTTTTAGACATCTGGCTGATAAAATGGTTATTAATGATTTCCTAGTTATGAGAACGTATTTGTTCTGGTCATATGGCAACAGTCAGCGCTGAATCATAAGCAGCAAGATAAATACTTGTGGTAAAATAACCTTTGCCCACACATTGGAGCTAAGTGGGTAAAATGAATCCAATCGACTATTTCACTTTATCCTTACTGCGTTTGAAAAAATTCTGGGAACTCACACAGAATTTCCCCATATATAAATTTTCTAAGGTGGTTTGAGGTTTATCTGCATGGAGGCTTTCTCCATGAAGAGATGATCTGTGCAGATTTAAAAAGCACAGTATTCGTGGACTGTCACACCTTCACAGCTATCATGATGCCCAGATCTTCAGAAGCTGCCTGGAGATGGTCCTGGGCAGCCTGCTCGTGGTGTCCCTGCTTGGGCAGGGGCTGGACCAGGCGCCTCCAGAGGTCCCTGCCATCTGCAGCCATTCTGACACCACTTCTCTGCCAAATGTCTACCCAAGCTGTCCTGCCAAGGTGTACAACCTGAAATTTCATTAGCTGGTATCCATACACATACACTTTACCCCTAGTACAGACACACAAAAACATTTTGTACACAGCCATGCTCACAAAGCATAGTGATGTGGTAATTTGCAGATGTTAAGAACAAGAAGAAATGCGTATCAGGGGTGCATTAACCGAAATCTGCCTTTTTTCTACTGTTTGTAGGGGTGGGCCACACTCAGTCGCAGGCCCAGGATGCTCCGATTAGTGTGCAGAAATTTCAGCCCTGTTTTTCATGACTTGTAGGGGAGATGGCGATAGATTTTAGAAAAAAAAATGAGGTCTTGCAGCCTCTGGAGGCTGAGACACAGCTTAATCCATCTCTACCCACAATTGTGGGCACTCCTTGGGGGCAGAAAGTCTGCAGGTGCCTGCTGAATTGAGCCCAGGTGGTGCCAGCACCTCATCAGTGCTGCAAGTCCCATCAAGGACCAAGTGGAGGCCCCGTGCTGCTGCTGCTGCTACCACACCACACAGGCTGGGAAATGCATTGAGCATCAGAAAAACTGCATTTAGAAAGAAATAGGGGTCGGAGAGGGAGATAATAAATGGTGAAAGGGTTCAAAAGTTTGTCAGTGGCCCCAAGGCCATCTCAAGTGAGCAGTCAGCAGCCCAGCTTTAAAAGATGCAGTACAGTAATGTTTTTGGAAGTGCAGCCCTGGCTGTGTAAATGGCAAGAACCATGCTTGGTCAGTAGGGTTATGATTTTGTTTGGGCTTGAAGGCATTACCATCATAAAAATAATCACTGAACATTTCAAAGCCTTTGAGAACATTTTGTTTTAATTTAACATTTTAATGCCAGGAATGGGTTAGGGTTTAGGTGTGGTGGTTTCACATATTTTTGGAACCTGTTTATCCATCTTTTATTCAGACTCCGAGAAGGCAGCTCAAAATACTTTCAGTGACTCCAGTGATGCTCTAATTTCTGCTTCTTTGTTTTCTGAATACGATTAAGCTAAATTCCTGTCTCCATCTCAAGCTGCTTCGTGGAGAGACACTTAGAGGCCAGCAGCACAATGCTTTGTTCTGTTTGGTTTGATTTCAGATCAGCGGCTGAGCTGGTGAGCAAAGAAATGACAAACTATTTTATATCTGGCATATCTTAGAAGTGCCCTAGCAACCTGTTTTCCAGCTAGAATATTTATTTGTCTTCTTCTATCTAATATGACAAGTGAATAATCATTAATAAAGTATCTCCTGTCCTCACAATGCCTGCTCTCCTTCACAAACTGGCATACTTTTAGGGGTGGGAAATTAGCAACAGCATCATTGTTCAGCTGGCAAATTATGCAGCTCTTTGCAAGAGCTGGGCCTTTAAAACACCTTCAGCCATGGTTGCCCCTTCTGAGGCAGCTTGAAAGACTCTCTCCCATTGGTCTCTCTCCCATTTGCCACATTGCCCCATTTGGGCTTGGGCATCCACAGGGCAAACCCCAAAATTGAGTGTGCAGAGCACCCCTCGGTGCTCTGGTTGGTGTGGACGCTTCTGGTTGCATCCACATGAGTTGGGAACCGAGGCAGGGGAGCCCTTGGGTCTGAGACTTTGTGCATAAAGCTGGCCTCTGCCCAGCAGCCAGAGCTCATTTCACATCAAAGGGGTCTCCTGCAGGGTGCCCACCAGCCCCCGAACACGGTGAGCACTGCAGAGGAGCGGGGACCCGCTGCCACCTCCGCCTCGCGCCTGCAGCCAGAGGGCGAGCACAGGTCTCTGTGGCTGGAGGGGCAGGTGGGGTTTCATCTTGACATCTACTGCGAGGAAGTCTTGGGGCATATCTTTGTTTTGTTTTGTTGTTGTTGTTTGTGTGTGTGTGGTTTTGTTGGGGTTTTTGTTTGTTTTGCTTTGTGTTTTTTTTTTTCACCCCCTTTTTTGTAGTTGTTTTGTTGTTTGTTTGTTTAAGTGATGCAGGCCTGGAGAAGCGTTTTGCTTCACCTCGTCTGTTTTATTTCCACTATGTGTCAAACTGCAACTGAGCTCTTATTGCTTTTGAAGCTTCCAAATGTGAAACACCGCGTTTTGAAGGACTGGAGGAGGATGTTACAGTATTCAGATATTTGTTCTTTTCCTGCTCTGATTCTTCCTCCAAAACTAGCTGCAAGTGACACAAACCCATCTTTGTCACTGTCTCGGTGTTCACATCTCCGTCATCCTGTCTCTGACCAGCTGTTGCAGACCACTATGCACAGTGGGAGACTTGTTATTAAAGCACAGGGAGGAACTTCATTTATTGTGCAGCACAAGGGAAGTGTAAGGAAGACTCTATGCATATGAAAAGCACAATTTAGATCTGGAACACTCTTCCTCTATTAAGTTAATTTTCCACCAATATTAGCATAGAACATGAGTGTCCAGGTGTTCATCAATCACAGAGTCCAAGCTACTGCCCACATCACAGGTCTGGCCCTGCTTATGCCTTCATGACTAGTCATGGACACAAACCACCAAGCAGGTACTTAAGAGCTTTAGCTGTCCTCTGCCTCATTGTTTTACAGTAAGTTATCCCAGGTCAGCTGCTCCACGGGTCCTCTCTCATGCCATTCACACCACAAGCTGTTTTTTACAACATAAATTACCCCAGGTGTCACCGTGGATGTGTTTCAACAAAACGCTGCACATGGGGTATTACCAGCTCACAGAGGCTTTTCTCCTGTGTGAGGCAGTGTATGAACAAAACTGAGGTTCTCAGAAGCTGGTTTAAGTACTGCCCTGCTGTGAACCGGGATGTTTGATTCCCTACCTGTCCATAGGTTTGCCAGTAAAGACTCCTATTTTTATCTGTCTATTGCATCCAGTATGGTGAAGGGACAAGGTGGCTTGCAGAACTTGTAGCCACAGGCTGCCCTATCTCAGCTGGTGGGATGCCACTGGGTCCAGGGACACTTGCTCAGACTGACCAAGCCCTTCCACTGGAGAGGAGACTATTCTGAACAAAGCCTGGCACCCGCAAATGCAGAACAAAATGTAATGCTCTTCCAATTCCCTCCACAAAGTACGGTGTTCTTGTCCCCACATGAGTCACCATAACGAGAACAGACAGTGCAGATGGTCTTCAATACCTTCGTGCTGCATCTTTGTTCTTCAAAGTTTCCCCTCCCTGGCACATGGGCAGGCCCAAGCAGAAGGGATCTCCTTTTCCACACCACTCCTCAGAGCAACAAATCGAGGCACTGACCACAGTGCCCTGTGC
Source organism: Anser anser (assembly GCF_964211835.1). Taxonomy (NCBI): domain Eukaryota; kingdom Metazoa; phylum Chordata; class Aves; order Anseriformes; family Anatidae; genus Anser; species Anser anser. Next base: position 35,675,681 of record NC_139723.1, on the reverse strand, counting down.
ATCTTTGTGTCCTTACCTCGCTTTGCTCTAAAAAGGGATAAACTGGTTAGTAACCTGGGAGAGGAAATCCTCGGCACTGCACGCGACCAGGACAGTTTGCAGCTCACAGGGACAGTGCTGACAAACTTCTGCAAGGACTTCCCTCCGTTGGTTTTCTTCCCTCCCACCTGCTCGGCTCTTCCTCCTCCCTACAGCATATGTGTATTTGACGTTTTCATTTGCAGTCAGCGTTTGGAGAAGAGAACACTACCACCTTCAGAGAGTTGGTGGTAGAGCATGTGGAATTGCACACAAGCTGTTTCCATGCCTGACTGCAGGAGATGAAATCAAAACACCCAGGGCGGCCACTAATTCTTCTCCCTCTGAGACAGCAAGCTCCATGCCAACAGTGACAGATCCCTCCTGTTATTTCTATTTTTCTGTTCAAAGGCACTGCTAGGTATAATTTAGAGCTTTTTTTAAAAAATAATCATTTTTTCTTATTATTTGCTTGCTTTTAAATGCATGAATTTGGTTCGATGGGTCTGGCTTTTCTTGACTGAGCCTCCCACAGGATATTTAGAGCCAGTCATGAAACAAGCTTAATCTAAAATACTCCAGAAGCAGTCTCAGCTCCGCGAAATCAATTTTCTCTTTGCAGAACTCAGCCTTCAACATGAGCATCAGTGTTCTATCCCGATATTTATTACTTGTTTACAATGGCAGAATCCTGCCTGCATGGCGGTGTTTTGCACCAGGAGGAACTGGTCCATTATAATACTAAGAAAGGCACTCAGACCCTGTTAGGGATCATTCTGAATGCTGTTTGTTAGAGTCAATGCTATAAAGAAAGAGAGGGAAGAATAGATAACGTTATGTCCCCTTGGATGCTGGGAACCATGAGTCGTGCAGCATCTCACGGGCCTCCTCAGACCCATGTCCGGCATGCTGTGCAGATCCAGTCCATGCAAGGGCTATCCCGTTTTGGTCATTTGAGCTATTACATGACTTTTCTCACAGGAAAACAACTCTATTCATCATCACTACTACCCAACAGAGAAGGATGTTCAAAGGAGAACTTCGTGCTGCACTTTCAGGCGAAGGCAAGGCCGCACAGGAGGTGTGACAGGCGGTATTGCGTGCCAGCTGCCTGCAGGCTCCTCATTGCAGCCTGGTGGCTGAGGTTATCCTGTGGTCGAGGGACCTGTGCAGAGCAGCACAGCCCGAAAAGCAGGAGGGACATGCAGCCCAGAGCAGCAATTCTGGAAAAGCCTCAGCCACTGCCTATCGCAATTACAAGGGGGGATTAACGAGAAGAAAGCCTCAGAACTGTGTTTTCCCCTGCTGGCTTGGCTGAAATATGGTTTCAGTGCAAAGAGAGATGCTAAGTTAGCATGCCTACTCTGTGGAGGCAGCCACACAGAGTTTTCAGTGAGGTATCTCACCTGCTGCCCAGGGAGCTTCCACTGCTTTGGAGGCAAAGTGTACCACAGACAGAGATTCAAAGCTCCGTGTGATAATTGTTTGATAGGATACCAGCATGTACAAGAGCAAAAGAATGGCTTGTGCACGCTGCAGCTGGCCTCAGCGCACCAGCCCCACAGAAACGTGGTTGTTCCTTGCCATTCTTGCTGGCAGAGGAGGGACATACTGTAAGCATCACTTGGCGAGCCAAAAGCATGTCGAGAACAGACCCGTTGAGCTCATGCATAATATGCCCCAGAGCAGAGGTCTTGACCCAAATTATTGCATCATACCTAGTGCAAAGGTTTCTGCTGGAAAACCTCGGGATGGCTGTCCATCAGAGCAGGTCGGCGTCGGCCCTGTGGAGCAGCTCCAGCACGTTGCAGAACTGCACGCCAGGAGGGGCGGCCCATTTCGGATGCCTCTGTGTGCAGCCTTGGACATGCCTGAGGCGGCAGGCTCGCCAGAGCCCTGGCACGGCTCACAAATGCATTTGGCACAGAGCTTGCCAGGAGGAGCCGCTGAGTGTAAACATCCTGGAAACCTCGCCTCCTCTGGAAAATCCTTCCGTGACGTGTGAAACGTCCTCCTGGCCAGCCACAGTCGGAGAGCAGCGGGTGGCACAGATCGGCTTTTCACACTTGCTTCTCACGAGATGCTTCAAAAAGATCAAGCAGTCAGACTTCCCAAATGCCATGCTGCTTGAATTGCTAGCTTTTGCATTTCATTGCAAAGAGTAAATTCCCACCAACCTGGAGATTATTTTAATGTGTGGAAAGAGGGCTTCAGTTTCCCAGCTTTTGGGCAAGACAGCTTGATACTTCTCAGTATTGTCAGGACTAGATGTGGTATGGATCCAACACCATACCAATCCAGTGGAGACGGTAAGAATCCATTGCCTTCCAGCATCCCATCCCTGCTTGTACTAGCAAGGGAAGAAACAACTGCACAGCAGCAATTTATCCTGGTCATTTCTCCCAGAAGGGTAAGCTGGGTGTTCTTATTGTTTTGTCTCAGATGATAAGAAGAGTTACTCCTTACAAGATCTGAAAATACCGTTACAGATTCCTGTTCCCAGCAGAGTCTCTGCTTTTATGCAGTTATCTATGTATACCAGCTGAAGTAGAACCCAAACACAAAAGCTGCCTCCTGCCCACTCTTAAAACGACCCAACCTCTTTATACTTCTCTCTAGGAGATGTGCAGGACACACCAGAGTTGAAAAAGAAATTTTCCTCCGTATACCCCTGCCAAACTGGAAACAAAGCATCAGTGTGTAAGCCCTGGGTAGAATATTTGCTTTTGTGTTGCCACATTGATGAGAAGGTTTGTGCTGCACACTGTGAGCAACACGCTTTAAATGCACATTACAAACCTATGTTTACACGCAAACCCTTCCCTCCTATCAGTAGTAAGGAGTGCTGAGGCTGCGGCACACGCTGATGAGAGCAAGCAGACATACGCTTCATAAGGCACCCGCTACAGCACATGTCTGAGGCAGCAACAAATCTGGCACTTAGAGGAACCCAAACAGCCACCAGACAAACAAGCCATCACCTGCTGAAGAGCCTCCTGCAACACCTCTCTGCTGCATATCACAGGCAGTGATGTGGCTCAGAACCCCAAGTAAATGACTAGGAATTTACCCTGCTTCCACTGCACTGTGTGCAGGAGGAGCACATTGCTTGTGCTTGCCCTGGGGTCTCCCATGTCAGGTCACTCGCCCGCCCCCTGCTTGGCAGTGTTTCCAGTGTCCCATGCATCGTGTGGGCTGCTGGGCCAGAGGGATGGCTGCTGGCACGGCAATAAATAGCACTCCACAGGGAGATGTGGTGGTTTTCCTGTCTGAATTGGGATGTACCGTTGAAAACTAACTAGGGGCCACGAAGGACCCACTCCACATTGCAGCATGGCTCTTCCTTGAGCGTGAAAGCCCAGTCCTCCAACAAACGTGGGCTGTGTTGTGTGTTGTTTAACAGCAGGGGGGCCAAATGCGTATGCCCAAAGGGCACCGGCGGCATGAGGTGCATACCCCAAGACAAGCAACTGTATTACCTGTGGCCAGCAGGTGAGCATGCTCAGCTGCAGCCTGGTGTATCAAGACTGGGTTACGTCCCATAAAGTCTGAACATAAAAACACGCTTCTCTGTGTCATGTCCGTTGCCATTGTAATTAACACATTGCCAAGTGGCCTCAGACATACATTCCCCTGGGCTTAGCACTGAAGGGAGATTCGAAGAACTTACAGTATAAATAGAAAAGACAAAGGGTGGGACATGAAGTAGGTTACTGAGGATGCCTGGCAGCTTAGTGGTGGGGCTGGGAGCAGACCCAGCCCTGTTGTCATCCTCTTGGCTAGGGGGGTCAGCAGCACTGTGAGGAGAGCAGAGACCTCAGCCGCTGACCCCCAGCTCAGTGTTCAGCACGACGCTCATACTGCCATCCCTGTCCCAAAGCTGCTGTCCACCCCGAGTGCAGTACAGCTACGTGAGACAAGGATGGACTTGGGATGACAGGAAAGACGGGACCCACTGCTCTAAGTCATGCTGAATTTGCTCCATGAAAAATAAATAAATAAATAAATAAAAAACTTGTCAGAGAAACACTTCCCAATGGCTGTGGTGAATGTCTTCTGCTGTTTGCTTTCTACCTGCCTCATGAGCGCTCAGTGTTCAACATTTCAGATTTAAACTTGATCTCCACTGTCCGCATCCTGAAATTTGATTCAACCAAGGTCTGCGTTTGGCGGTGAAACTGAACACCTCCCAGATGGGTCCTTTTTAGTAGGTGTATGAATGTGTTTCAGGGTGGTATTTATCATATGGAAAAAACAATGCAAAACAAAACAAAAACGATCCACTGTCTCATCATACTTATTTGAAATTTGTACCTAAGATATATAAATGAAAAAAATATGGCATATGACCATGTGAGCTTGGGCTGCTAGTGCTGTTCTCACGGAAGAGCTGGCAGATGGCTGCTAAAACAGCATGATCAGCAAAGCTAATATATATCGAGTGTGTTGATACAGATAAACACAGGCAGATTAAGCAGTGCGCAGAGCCCTGGTGACTTGCTATTCTTTGTCAGTTTTGTTATTATTCATAGGCTGATTGATTCCCCACACATATCATCTCTGCTTCAGGAAGCCTGGGCAGACACACTATACTGAAATGGCATTCACCATTTCAAGTCTTCACAGGGGTAGCACACCATTCTTCACTTCTGATCCATTCTATAAAAAGCAGGTGGAAGAGGAGAAGGACCTGTTTCCTAATTGCTTTTTTTAAACAGCCATTTTTATTCGTATAGGATCAGCTCCTGGGTTTCCCAGGCTTGGGTTGCCTGCACCCCAGCTTGGAGATGGAGGCAAATCTCCCTGTAGAGGGAGCTTAAAGCGAGCGCAGCACCAGGCTTATCTCCTCTGTCCTCCTCAGATGTCGAGTTCACTGCCCCAGGCCCCAAGGAAAGTTGCCTGACCAGCAGGGCTGATAACTCGTTATTCCTCTTCTTGCTCAGCAGAGGTTTGTCATCAGATTTATATCTTGTTTGCCTTCAAACATGTCTCTCTCAGTGGCTTTGGAGAGCTGTTGTGGCCTAGTGCAAAGCTGCTGTAAAGCCGTCAGCCCTTGACACAGCCACAGAGTTCCTCTCTCTGAAGGTGGCGGAATGAGCTTGTTCATGTGATCATGCTATAGAAGAGAAAATGGCCCAAAATTATCTTTCTAAGACTTATAATTACATTTCATCACAATATACACTCTTACATCACAACTATCACAATCTTCACAAAGTTCACTTACACCATAAAAATAATTCCCCACAGCAAAATAAACATAACATCATCAAAACACTGGCTAAGTGGGCAATTTACACAAACTCCACTGGAAGATGTGTCACGGTGTTTAGGATTTGCGTAGGGTGCAGAGAGTGGGGTCACGCTCACCTGAAGAAGACCAAACCACATATTTTGTGTTGCATGAAAATAATTTAAAGCAAAGGAAACAAAACACTTCAGGGTTGCTGCGACTGCTGTGTTGGCAAGGTATAGCATTTTGTGTCACATTTTTGGAAACATAGAGCAAAAGATGGCAAGATTGTCCCAGCAGTCCTGTGTTTAGAGGCAAAAACACTGTAACCAGTTCTACAGACAGTAAACTGAGGCAGAGAAAAGCACTAATTGCATAGCAAGACAGTGATTGGAAAAACAACTCAGGACACAATACATCAAGCCAAGTCTGCGCGTCATTCCCCATGTGTTTTCTTCCATTGTGATGAACGTCATCTGCTTTTAAAAAAAAAAAAAAAAAAGGCATATGTTGCTACATGGAGACCTCTCTGAAACCCAGCTTTGTTCATTTAGAGACTTTGGATACTGCTGAACTACAGTACAATGCAGGAATACTCAAACATTTTAAAAAGAAAGGCACGTCACATCCTACAGTGTTTAAGAATCTAACAGAGAAAGGCTTAAGAGGAACTAAGATCTGAAAACTGGAAGTAGATATATTCAAACCAGGAATGAGGGCCACCCATTTAACAGGAGGGGTGGCTGAGCACTGCAAGCAACAGTGGAGGGAAAGCACAGTCACTGCCCTCGCATTATGGCAGGCTAGAAAGATGTGTACAAGTGAAAAACTAGTCATTGATCTCAACATATAGGCACCTGCATGAAATTCAATAGCTGGTGATAAAGATCAGGGCCAGAAGACCTACTGGTTTTCTGTTTCAAATTCAAAGAAAAAAAAAAATATCTCTCTTCAAAGAATATCCTCTTTTTCTGTTTACCTTTCACCTGGATCCCAAATCTATGTCCTACTTTTTTGAAAAGCAAGCAGGTATGCCTCCAGAGGGTCCGGGAGTGGTGTGCAGGGTGTCTCTGGTTGAAGCCATGCAAGACACTTTTTCCTCAGGGCAGGCTGAGGATGAGCTGGGCCCTAGGAAGAGGTGAGGTCCATTCCCACCAGAAATATATCACTGTCACAACAGAATTTCTGAGTTTTATTTCCCTAGTGGACAGTGTAAGTGCCAGACAACAGTAAATATCTCAGAAGAAGGTACACAGTCTCCACAGCAGCCCTCTAGGAAGCCTCAAGTGAAGCGGATAAGTGTTCGGGCTTATCCCCAGAGCTGCAGAGGCTGCTTGCAGCAGCTTAGGCTAGCACAAAAGAATCATATAGCAGGAAGGTAGAAGGTCCCAACATGTTGGCTATCCTGTGACTTCATTGCTAAAGTGCACAATGAGAAGTTGTGCAACCGTGTGCTTCATCAAGCCAGTATATGAAGATTAACTGAAGTTGAATTGTTCATTGGCATTGAAACCACTGATTCATTTCACCATTCTTTTGCCTCTCACACATTTATGATGTATATGAATCATAGAAATCACTAATGGGACAATTGCTACTAGGCCCAAACTCTTGGATCATACTGCCAGGTAATACCAGCCATGTAAAGGCACTGCAGGATGCTGTGGCATTTTCTTTTTATTTCTTTTTGCCCCAGATAGGAATTTGTTTTTTTCTTTATCTGGTTTTGTTCTTTATCTGGCTTTGTTCTTTAGCTCTGTCAGCTCCTCAGTGTGAAAGCCCCTGGTCAACCTCCCAGAAAAGTATGTTTCCCAGGCAGGCACTGTCAGGTGAGTTGGCTTTTCTACAGCCTCCAAAGCCAAAATATCCAGCAAACCAAGCTGATACACAAAAGCAAATCAGAACAGAGAAAGCTACTGCAGACTTGCCCAGAAGATTTGGAAACAATCATTTGCCAGCATCTTCCTCCTGTGACTGTTTAGATGATGTAAGAGAATAAGACAAGATGTCCACAGAAAAAGCAATGTGCTGTGACTGCAGCCAGAAAATTGTTCTGTATCTTGTTGACACAGGAGCTCTGAAGACCTCTCTTTCACTTTGTGCTTCTTTATTGGAAAAGTGCACTAAGTAGTTGAATGCCACAAGCAGTGATTTCATGAGATGGCGGTCATTACAGACCCACGGGTAACAGGTTGTTGATCAGCTGTGAGATGCACCACCACCAAGTGAGGTGCTATTAATCGTAGGACCTCAGCTGAATTTGAGGCAAGAGTGGATGGTGGGGCTTTGCCTCTGCCACAGAGCTGCTAGAGGCATTGCAGGAGTAAGATAACAACTACCTTACAGAAAATACAGCCAAGGGTGTCCGGTGACTTGTGCAAATCAGTTGCCCAGGTCCCCCTGTAGCCCTGTGATTTCAGACTTGCAGGTCTGCACATCAGGGTCTGCCTTTGCTTGTGTAAGGTCATCCAGCATGAAAGACAGCAGGCTCAGGCCAGCTGCTTGAGTGAGTGGGTCAACAGCCTGAAAGACACAACCACTCTTCCTCCCCACAAGCTTCTTCCTCCACTGGTTTTAATATTCCTGTTATATTAAAGCCTGAACATAATTACAGGCTCCAAGAACCAGTGGTTTTATTCCACATCACCCCAGAAGATGTTATTACTGCAAGAACATTATTGGCTTCATCCTGGAAGGGCTGCTCCAGCACAAAAGAAAGATCGACTGATGTATGTATATTTTAAGCGACTCCTCATGCACATGGAGACCAGTGTGTTGTTCTGCCCACGAGCAGTGTTTTACTGACAGATACTTCACCTTTCAGCCCACTGAGGCTGTTTTGTAATGGTACCAGCTGTGCTGGCTTCCTTCTTGGCCCACGCTGGCCTTTCATTACTCACTGAAGGAAAAATGACAGAAGCATGTCCTAGGTTAGTCTAACACCTCAGCTGTGGAGCAAGGACTAGAGACTTTGTCCAACCTCCATTCTTGGAGGGGCTCAAAGCTGGACAAAGCCTAGGGAGCCCTGGTCTGAGCTCCCTGCCAAGTGGGAGGTTAGACTGGAGATTTCCTGATGTCCCTACCCTTTTGAAATGTTCTGGGATTTGTCAGGGACAAGTAAGACAACCATTGTGTCACCATTGACGACACAAGTCACAGCTCTGAATTTCTTCATCAGTGATACTTAAAGCACACAAGCTGTTATGGGGGTGGAGTGCCAGGATCTACGGGTTATATGATAGCACATAAAAATTATAAGGTAAAAATGCTGATTTATGCCACAATATGTAGAATAATGATATTTATTCAGGTGGTTGAGCAGACTGCCTGCCCACTTGGTAACTTCCCTAGCTGTCGTGCACGAGAAGCCTCCCTCTTGGGAAACACATTAAAAATGCCCATGAGTTTACACACAGGAAGTGGAGTCCCCTCAGACATGGTTTTAATGAGGTCAGCACTGGCCTTTTTGATAGCAAGAATGTACTGACAGGCATGTCCTGCTTTGAAATAAACAGGCTGACAGCACGCCATCAGTTTTGCATGATCTATATCCTGCCTCATAAAATCAAAGGCTGAAGCAAACCTGACTTTTGCGGAGAGAAGAAGCAATGTCCCTGGGGGAGAAATTAGCCTACCACTCACTGATGATCCAGCTAAATGCACAAGGTTACTGAAAGCACCTGGTTGTGGAGATGCTGAGGAGATGCGCAGGGCTGCCAGGAGATGAGTTGGGTGTCCTGGCACAGACTTGAGAAGAGGCTTCAAAGTCACCAAGTGTCAACTAATGCAATTTTCTCTAAGCCAGCATATCCACTTCCCCATATAGTTTTATTTCAAAACTCCTTCTGGCTCTGAATTAGATACCTTTTCTCTGTGTGACTGTATTTGGTCACCTTTGTGCTCTTGGGATCACATTTGGGTATGTGCTTGAGGAAGGTGGAGAGGGGAAGTAATGATAGTGTAACGGGCAGGAACTGAGATGGTAGACTCTAGGTCTGAGGACTAGAGCAAAGCTGCCTCACTGTGCTAAACCTGGGTTGCAGTAAGAAACTCCTCGGGAAGTAGCAGACATAATACCACTAACAAAAAAAAAAACAAAACAAACAAACAAAAAAAAAACAGCTAAACACCAGATGCGGTATCAGAACTCAGGTCTCTTTTCCTTTGTTTCATTTTTTGGATATTCAAAGACAGGGTTGATTTGTATTTTTACAGCTAGCTTTGGCCAAATTCTTGCTTCCTATTACAAAGATACAGATTAAAGAAAGTTTAAGGGTCCTTACCAGCCAGTCAGCTGTGGACCAAAGGCCAGATTAAGGAGGCAGGCTGAGCTCCCCTTACCTCCACAAACATCCTCCTATCCTTTCCCTGTCCCCAGCTTCCTCCTGTTGCAAAACAACTCCCTTTTCACACCCCTTGTCCCTCAGCATAAGCAAACAGAAGCTGATTCACAACACCAGACATGTTGATTCACCAGCCAGTGGGATAAGAGGTGGTTTCACCGGCCTTTCCATCTCCTTGTATGAAAAATCAGTTACGATATGGAGTTCACATGCTCTAGGGCTGTTCACTGTTGTGTCAACTGTGGTTAGCCAGTTAGAAGTTATTCAGGGGTGAGCCCTCAAAGACAGAAATGGTCAGAGAGGGATAGGCAGGGGGAATGCTTAATCCCTGATTTCCTTAGGAAACCAGTTTAAAAATAACTTTGCATCTAAATAAGCACTTTGGTTTTCCAAAGGGCTGAGCTCCTGGGAGATTTTGGCCCCAGGTGCTGTAAGACACTGATCTCTGCTGTCAGCCTGAAAGATGATACTGGAGGTCTTGGGGTATCACCACCTACCTTTGCCCTTAATTACATGTTTTACATCATCTATTCCTTGATATAGGGTCATTACAAGTAAAGGAAGTCTGCAGAAATTGTTCATTTACATTATGGAGACTTCTTCCTCTGTAGTTTGGCTAATTGGTGTGTGTCGTGTCTAGATACCACACAGGACTCCAGTGAATGTTCAGTAAGCATTAGGTATAAATTGCATTTCAACTTTTTTACCCCCACAGCAGAACAGGCAGGAGAATATTACAGCTGGAGGAAGCTACAAAATAAGGCATGGCAAAAGGCATCCAGCACGTGTGGCAGAGGGATCTGAAGTCTGTTTGCCCTGTAAGTTTTACTCATGGCAACTTTGACAATACAAATTCTAATGCCTCTCGTCACCTTGTATGCACACATGCAGAGAGCCTTCTGAGATAGCCCACGGCCTGCAGTTACCCACATGCATGTGCCGTCTTTCCTACTGCAAAGAAATCACCTTGCCAGCCCCTTCAGCCATCCTCTGAGTACAGAAGAGTGCTTCTGAGCCACAGAACACTTTTCAGGTAATCCTGCTCACTCCATACGTGCAACATGTGCACAAGCATGCATGTGCATGCACTTGCACCAACTCCTTTCTTGCCGAGCCAACCATGGCACCATAAGACCTGTGACAGAGCTCACACGGTGCAGGCACGAGTGACTTCCAGCCACACAGCCTGCCAGGTGGTGGGACTGACAAGGGGATGTGCTCCTCCATTCCTCCCCGCTCCACTGTCCTTGGATTGAGGACATCTGCAGCAGAAAGGAGTGACTGGTGTAAGAATGTTTGTATTTGCAAGGAATGAGCAAATATTTTCTGATTGTGGGAGAACTTGAAAACAGCTGGCACAGAAAGCACTGCCTCATTTCTGGTACATGAGCTTCAGACTAATGCCACTTTCAGGGAGCGAAATGAAACAGTTGCTCCTGGGATATACTGTCAGAGTCTAACTGACATAATTAATTCCAGTCAGCATGCCTTATGCAATAAGCATTTTATTTCGATGAGATTACTGTGTTGACTTGACATACTTGAATTTTCCAAGGTGTCTTACCTTACAGTCTGTTGCAAGATTTTGCATTATGGATGTTTAAGAGAATAGATACGGTAGGAATAAACACCCTCTCCACTGACAGGTCTTCAAGTTCTGCGGCGGCTAATGAGCTCATGAGAACTGTGTGGGCCTGTTTTAGCAACACCCCCAGATGTGATCCTTGCTGCAATATTATTTCATATTACTACTCTCTATTTAGACAACAATGCCAAATCTTCACTGGTGAAGTCAGTGGGTGACTGGGGGGGCTGGAGGACAGTAACACCTAAGGAGGATGGATCATCCTTACAGAATGATCTGAAGCAATTGATTAATGGTCACAAGACGACAAAAACATATTTTTGTAGAGCTAATACCTAGGCGCTATCTTTGGGCACAGAGCGTAAGTCATACCAAGAGGTTAGGAGGATGTCCTGTGCCTTCTCACAGCTCACCCATGCCCATATCCATGATGAGGAGCTCAAAAGACAAAGATAGGCCAAAGAGGGCCCATGGGTAACAGGAGAGCTACAAAAAAAATGGTGTAGAGGGAGAACGGGAACCACTGTGACTGAGAAACAGCTCAGTCCAGATATTGACACATGGAGAAGACATCAGATGCTAGAGGACATCTCATGCTTGCCAAAAGGAGAGCTGTTGAAGTGGCTAGCGCTTGCAACTAGCAAATTCTTAAGATTTAGGCTACATATCTGCATGGTGCCAACTATAGTCATATAGATACTTGTTTATTTTACACTGAAATTCCAGAAAAACACCTACCTCCACCTTCCTTTTTATTTTTATTTTTTAACACATCTCCCATGTTTTAAGACAAGTTTATTGCTTGAATTCAGGTACGAGAAGCACAGAGGACATTGAAACCAACCACGATGTTAAAACCAACCATGACTTGATGCTGAGAAGAAACACATCCTCATCCTCATTACACTTTGAAAAGTCAGACAAAACAAAACAGACTGTCTATATAGGTCTGAAGAAACAAATTACTCCCGCGCAGCAGGTCAGGCTGGCATGGACACAGTGAGTGGGCTATTTGCCCTCTGCTATGTACTACGTAGATTGCCAGCTAGGATAATGTGGCAAAGTATCAGTAACAAAGTCCCCAGGACTTGATCTCCAGTGGTTGGCATAATTTAATCTCCTTAAAAGGGTAATAAATTTGTTCGGGCTAAAACTCTTGGCAGGAGAGCAGACAGCATTTTATTATAATGCTGATCAGTTTCCCTCGTTTCCAATTCTGCAGATCTTGTGGCAGAGCCTGAGTGACAGGACAGTTGGGTGGACCTGAGGTTTCAGAATGACCCTGAAGCCCTAAGAACTTACATTTTCAATAGTAATGAATGGTTTCAAGGAAGTTTTATACATGAGGCCTCAGATTTTCTAGAAGCAGGCCTGATACCTTCCTGAAGTTTATGCAAACAATATTCTAAATTCACTGTTCCTTCCTGATGACATGACATGATATCTTCTCTCTTGCAAACTTAATTCTGTATCATAAAAAAGGCTGTCCCCTTTCCCTTCATATGTTATAAACTGTTACAAATGACTATACATTAAAAACTGATTAATCTAGGATCTGCATTTTTGGAAGAAAAGCCTTCAGACTTACATAGGAAGTGCAAGCCTCCCAGAAACCTTTGTCCAGAAAACAGGTCTGATTCTTAGATTTTTGTGGTCAAAATAACTATTAAGTCATTCAGTCTGACCCCCTACATTGCAGTCTATTGGAAAGATGTCTCAGGCCACCTGGAAATGTTTTCCTGGTTCAGCTCTGGAACCCAAGCCACTCTCAGAAGAGGCTTCATTTTCTATTCAGTATTACATGGTTTTGTAATTATTTTGAGACCCTAGTGGCCATTGGGGAATAAGCACAGGATTGTTCATTCTTTTGAGGGTTATACTTCCTTCACACAACAAAATTAAAATAATAGCCTTCTGATTAAAATGCATTCACTCCAGACTCAGAAACACAATAATGTTGTTTGACTGCTAAAAAGGTGAAGGTGACCACAACCAACCTTAAACAATGATGGTAGTTCTTGCTTTTTAAATCTTCAATCTCTCTTCCCTAAATACAGCAGTAGTTTTTGGAGAAAAGTTTGGTCAGTGCCATACTCCAGAGATTATCTTAATGACCTCCTACCTTTCAGGTGAGGTTGTAAGGATATATTTCCATGAACTTTTCATGAGATCTTCCAGCAACAGTTTCATACAATGGCTGTTGGTAGCTGAACAGTCACAAGTTCACCTCAAAAAACACAACTCCTTCCTTCTCTCCGTAATCTTAATGACTCAGTTATGCTACAAAGTCCCCTGAACACATAATGGTGTAACATAGAATAAAATCTGCCCAAAGAGAAAGGGACACATTTTCTATTAAAACAGTGATGTTTTGAAAATGTGCAAGTGGGTATCTCCAAATGCTGTTCTGCTGCTTCTTGCATTCTTACCAACATGTGTTAGTCTCTCCTTCATGTGGTTGTGACACACTCAGGAAGTGTTTATGGGTTTATATATAATTATTATTATTATTATTAGACTTTCAACATTCAAAGACTTCAAAGGTTTTAGGTGAAATGCTATTTCTTCACATCTTGGGCCAAGTTTTAATGAGGGACTCCATTTTAGGAGGTACAACTAATTGCTAGCACCAGTGCTATGGCATGGATATCTGAACACCTCAGGGAAGCCATAAACCAGGCAAAATCCACTAGGTAAGCTGTGAGCAAGCTAAGGGATCAAGCTGTTTTTGTCAACAGGCAGTAGGATTTTGCAGATCTCTCATCTGTCACGTCCCTGTTTCTCCTACATCATTCCTATACGAAAGGAACAAGTCACAGGGCTGTTCTTTCCTTCTGAAAGCTTACTCACTTCATGGCCACTCTGTGAGGTTAGAGTCTTGCAAAAATTAGTCTATTTAGATTTTTCTTAAATCACAGAACCAGTCTCCTGAACTGAAAAAAAAAAAAAAAAAGGCATACGATAACTAAGGAAAGGGAGAAGAGCACTCAAGCTCTTAAACTGGGTCACAGCCACCATCATATACTGCAGGAGGATGGCTTTTCCCTGCAGGGATCTTCTGAGCTGTTTTGCTGCCACATTTTGCCTGAAGATCCACTGCACAGAGAAGCCCAAGGCCGACTGGTGTCCGTATTTCAGAATAGGGATGATCCAACCATTCAGAAGCAGATATGCAGCTTGTGCCTCTTCAGCTTGCCTGCAATAAACTTTCCACATGACCCCTGTCAAACCATCTAATGCTGGGTCTTTTCAGGATACTTACGGGTTTAAAGGAACAGAAAAAAAAAAAAAAAGAAAAAAAGTGGTGTTTTCTGGAATGTCTAAATACCTTTAAAAAATCACACTGCACTGTCCTTCACATCTTGAAAATCTGGTCTTTCATCATTGTCACTCATCCTCAGCCAAAGATGAGGATATGCAGAACAATGGAGACACTAGTGCTTCCCAGCCTTGTCACACAGGAGAGAATAGGTGTACCAGAACAAGAAGGAGCAATCTACTACAGACCGAAGTGCTCAGACACGATGAGAACAAAGGCCAGGACAAGAACAACAAAAATGGGCCTGGAACAACCCGTTTCTAGGAAGGAAAGATGAAAGTCTCACTCTCAGATTGCCATTAAAGTGGAAAGACTCTCACTGACTTTAATGGAAGCTGGATGAAGGATTTGTTTGCATTTACCTCTGTAAAGCAACAAAGGCATGGATGTGAGCCTGCAGATATGCTTGGGAATTGTCAGAATCAGACATAAGGGGGTCTACTGCTGACCGAGGGGACAAGGAAATCAGGATTTCTCATCTGGATAAGAAGCAGAAATCTACACCTGCAACAGAGCATACAAAATTACTAGAAACCTTCTGTAGGAAGTAATGGAAGCAACATCCGTCTCACAACTTTGGTGGAAAACTAATGCTTTTGACCCAAGCAGAAATAATTAGCCCAAATTAACCACACTATAATGCTTGTTGGTTGGGTCACATGGACTTACTTTCAGAGCCAGATCTGTAAACCAAGTCACTTGAGCTTTCGGAATATAAAACACACCAGTAAATATATTGGAAGAACAATGCTGCACCAGAAAAGAGGGTTAAACAGGTTTGGTTAGTTCTCAGCCCACAGGCCTAATTCAGCCCACAGGACAATTGTATTGACTTCTTCTCCTCCCTACACTCCCCACCAGCCCCATACAACCGGACTGGAGCATCGCGGTAAGAAAAGTAGCAGAGGCAGGGGAAAGGCAGATCCATATCAAGCTCACAGCAGTGATACAGGCTGCACCTTGCCAATGTGGCTGCGAGCCTGGCCACCTTCAGACACCTGCTCGGGAACAGCAATGCCCCCTGTGCATACAGAAGTTGGCTATCCCAGAATGGGATGAGTAATACATCCGTCATGGCTGTGACTGATGACTGGTCAGGCTGCATGTTCTAGCAGGAGTGTCACCAGCCAGAAGTTAATTTCAGCCTTTCATTAATACCCAGGAAGCAGCGCACAGCAAAAATAGTCTATTATGTGGAGAGTGAAAAATGAAAAGGAAAAAAAAAAAAGAAAAAAAAAAAACTTTATTAGCAGGTAATGTGATTACACTAGGAATTTCCAGGGTATTTCCAGAGGACACTGGTCTGATTTTCAGGATAATGCACCAGAGGTTACACTAGGAGACACCAACCCAGAATATAATAAAAACACAACAATTCTTCATTTCATTTTTGCTCATGTGACTAACCCCTTTGAAGTCTAAGGATCTAATTATGTGTGCACGTAAGAATCTGCAAGAGCAGGGCATTAATTGGCATGTTCTTAATATTATTTCATTTCTAAAACCAGTAATTACAAACGAAAAGCCTCATATTTAACAAGACCACCTGCCAATAAAATCACATTATTGTAGGAAGCGTCACTAGAACTCCATTTTCAAATCAACTACAATGTGTAGGCTTTTTTGTTGTTGCTGTTTTGTTTTAAAGCAGGTCTTTAATGTCCCATATTGATCTAAGCAGATTGTTTCCTCTATTGTTGCTTTTTCATATCTGTCAAAGTTGATGGTAGATCACTAAACTATCACTCAATGACACATTTCCAGCTGGGATGAAGGGATACGAATCCCTGGACCACTAAAACTGTGATAATTTACATCAGCAGACGCTTTGGCCCCTGCAATATCCTATGTTGCTCTATTGCGAAAAGAAAATTAATGAATGTGTTTGTCATCCCTCTGCACTTTAAACAGCATCTGATTCTTATTTATGCTCAGCCTTCCTTGCATCATTCTGGCTTTGCGAAGAGGCTTCCAAGAGAAGTGGGATTTCCAGAAGGGAACCTCACAGTCTTTGTTCCAGCTCCTCCTGGAAAAGATCAATGTCATCTGAAACTCACACAGAAGCCAGCATGCCATTGTGAAGAATACTGGAAACGTTTGTAACAGACTGCTTTAATGGGGTGCTGACAAAAGCTGCAGAGGGGTTAATGGGAGATACGGAAAAGTTTTTTTTTTAAAAAAAGAATATAATGTAATTATGCAACACAGATCATTCCAAGCTTTAGTGTGAAGTTCACTGCATTTTTTATCAGTCACTTAAAAATAATAAAGGGCTCTTAAAAAAAAAAAAAAAAAAGCCCTACTTGGAAGGGCAGTTAGTACAATTAGAGGAGATACTCATAAGCAAATGAGACAGAACAGCTCAATAATGACTATTCATCCAAAGATTTTGGATGGGCTTAGAATGCAGAAGAAACTTGCTAAAGTTTGCAAAATGGCACACGCAGAACTGATGGCGAAAGTTCACATGCCAGTGAGGACTGAGGATTCGTCTGTTGGGTTTAGTTGTTAGTCTTTGCTAAATTTCTGAAGAGAACCTTGCTTCCTAAAGAAATCACATCAATGAGATTGACACAGTCAGGTATGTTGTTCTCATGTCTACCCATTTGACCATCTCCAGTCCTTCCACAAACTCAATCAACAAATTTGTCTGGGGCAGATATTTGCAACCCTGAGGTGAAGCAGCCTAAGAAAGAAATATTCATAATGTTGTAGGAAAGCAGAGCTCAGTGCAAACTCATCCATATGTGGTTGGAAAACAAAAACAACACCCCCCCCCCAAAAAAAAAATTAGACAAGAAAAAGAAAAGTTCTAAAAACTTCTCAATAGAGGGATAAAGGTTCTTTGAGTGCTTTATGTGTACCGAAATCCACAGTCCTACAGGTAACTTGGCTGTTTTATTCCTGGCACTCAAAGGTCCACTCTTTTACTTTTTTCCTATTGTTACTTGGATATTAGTTAAACCTACTTCCCCAGCTTGATATTTTTCTGCAGTATGTGTTGATCAGGTCTCCAAAGAGGGCTCAACTCCTCCAAGTACAATGTGGACGTTCACAGGGCAGGCAGTCTCAAAACAAGCTGCAGTATGTTCTGAGAAGGATAATTACCAAATCCTTCCTCCTGAGAAGGATAATTATCGACCTACATCAGATCTAAAGCAGCCCAGCACTCAAATTCAGTACCGTCAGCTGGTTCGGAAGAGAGCAGAGATGATGCGGTTAACCTGGATCAGGAGCACAGATTAGGCTAGGTGTCAGTTGGCCTGTTCTTCACAATAGGTCCTGTCCTTTGCTCTAGTTACTAAAAACACTCACAAGGCTAATCTCCAATTACACCCTTTCTAAATCTTTTCTTTTTGTGAGTGATAAAACTCACTGTCACTAGCTTGAAGAGAAAAGAAATGACCCAGCTACCAAGAATATGGCATAAACTGCCCACTTCCAGGTAGGATTTTGACAGAAATTAGGTCTTTTCTGAAAACACTAAACTCCCACCAAAATCGTGAGTTACGCTCAGCTGTCATTTGGGCACTGAAAGCCTTCCACTTCGTGTGAACTATAAAACCCAGACTTACATTCAAGCTGAGATGTAATTAATTCAAGTGCCTGCCTTGCTTGAAACCTGCCACAGCAAGAACACCTCTGGATCAGCTAGTCTCTCACACAACAGAGATTTCCACAGTGGCTACAGGCAACTTGCAGGGACAGAAGAAGACCTCACACAGCTGGATCCATCTCTGCGCTACAATACATTATAGACTTACAACACAGCAGATGTGAACCACACTCATACTTTTGTTGAGGCACCACCAGCTTTTTCACACGGCAAGAACATGATGCACCAGATATGACGTGGGGGACACTTGGGGGCATTTTAGACAGGAGGGTGAGAAAAACCACCTTCCCTCATTATACCAGTTATACCTTCATCAACTCACCACCAACCCTTGATTTATTGTCAGTGTCTTTGCTTCAAAGGAGATCCCTAGCACTGAGTCCAGTTAAGTTGTTGGGTTTTTTTGTTTATTTGTTTGTTTTTTTTTTTTTTTTAATTTGCTAATATAATAAAACAGATGTAAAGAAAAAGGCACTATGCAGACAGGCCACTGCTTTATAGTGTATAGATGTCTGAAAAACAGACAAGACTACTTTGGTGCCCTCTTCTTGCCATTAGGGAGTAACCTAATGGTGTGAATTACTCCCACTGTGTCAGAATTGCATCTGGAGTCCTTTGCAGTACCAAGTACACTGCTCATACACAAACAGCAGTACCACTGTTTGTTTTTCCTAACAGAAAATCCCCTGCAGTATGATACTGTCTGGTCAGCAGATGGCTCTTTTGTTTGCTGAGTACTCATCTAGTATGTGGTTTGTTTCATTGAGTTACTGCCTTCTCCTTTGTCTGCTCGAGCTCAAACTTTAGGACGGAGCCCAGGCAGGAAGGCAGGCACCCAAAATGCAGACCAGTGGTAGCACTTCATTCAGGAAAATAGCAGAGTGGTCTTTCAGTTTGCATTTCTCTTTCCACAGCCACTGAGGAAAGTTCTGGTCATTGGTTTGTCAAATCATTTCTAGCACTCAGGAATGAGCTCAAATATATCGGCCTACGCTAGTTCACACTGTGTGCATTAGCAAGAGAGACAGGATTGAGAATTACTTGCATTCTACCACGCCTCCATTTTCTTACAGCTAGAAAGATGCATAACTTAGGTCTGATACTGAGGGGATCCTTTGAAATGAGATAGTAGACACAGCTAAAGCACCCCATTTGGTGTTCTTTCCTGCCCTGACAAGCCAACGTAGGAATTTCTCTTCCCATCCTAAATCTGCTCTTAATTGTTCAGAGATTATCAGTCAACAAATCCTCTGAGAAGCTTCCATATGGACATTTTTTTCCATGTTGTCATTTTTCACTGAGAAAAATTATTGTCAGTGCTTTAGAGGCATGGAGACCAAAGCAGCTCAACCTTAAAGGATCAGGAGGCATTTTAGCAAGCATCTCTCAAGAAGGAAATGTATTACTCTGGTGGCTGAAAGGGAGCTTTGATCTTCTGACTCCTAAGGGTCTTGATAAATTCTTTTGCTGTTTTACACCTCAGAGACTGATAGACTGATTCAGGATAATGAGATCCTCTTTTTTATTTTATTTTAGACAGCTGGAATTTGCAAGTTTGAAAGCATAAAAACCTGAGGACAGGACATGACAGAGGTCACTGCACAAAGATCAGCAGCGAAATATTGGTATTATTTCTAAATTTTTAGTTCCTGCTATTGCAAGTACCACATATTTCCATCTCTTCCAACTTCCATCCAAATACATAGATTTTTGTCACAGAAAAGTAATTTTATTTAGAAGAATACACCTTCCCCCACCCCCAATCACTGTTACTAACTGTACTTAAAATATCCCACAAATTAAATGAACGGTAATCCATCACAGCAGTCCCACAGTCAGAGAACATCAAAGAACATGACATCTAGCTAGAAGTCAACCCAGGGCAGAAAACAGGAATCACAAGCACCGGCTTGTGTATCTGCTTTGTTCTACGCTCACCAAAACTTTCTAATAACCTCACACAGACACACTTCAACTTTCCAAGTGAAGGAGAAAATTTCCTGGAGTCTTCTGTGAAAGATGACCCTGATTTGTCTAGCACTTGTCATCTTGGCACATTGTTTTTAATGAAATCCCTGTTAGAGCCTAGCTGGATTCTTCTGTGTGTCTTCTCCTACCTTTATGCAGCTCACCCAGGGGACTTAACAGGTTTTTTCCCCCTGAGGGAAGCCTAGGAGATAGGTCACTCAAATTTGTATGGTATTTGTGATTTATTCTGTTGACTTCTTCCCAACCTAAACCCAGAGTGAAAGAAACTGCTGATCTGTAAATGGTAAGGGATTTTTAGTAAAATTTTCTTAAAATGACTTCTGTTTACAATTTTAGAAAATTCAGGTTCTCATTCCTCTCGATTATGTGTTTACCAGAACATAAGATTTTTGGGAGGGTGTTTGCCTTTCTTTGTTAAACTTCTACACTACAAATATATATTGACTAGCATTTTTTAAAAAGATTCATTATTATTTTATTTATTTATTTTAAAAACATAAGGAGTTGCCTTTAGCTGGAGGAGAAAAGATGGAAATGGAAGCCAATTGTGGAAAATGAAGAGATGGTCAGTTCCTTTCACATCAAGTAAAGGAGACTGAGCAATTTTACAGGAAACACTAATGAGATGCATAGGAAATTTATATTATATGCTATTCAAAATCCTTCTTTCACTTTGTGGTAGATGTCACATGTCTTTGGCTAAGAATTGCCACCTAACTTTTTACCTGATTCTGGTATTTTGTTTCCTCAGAAAGGAGGAAATTTCCTAAGAAGGAAATTTCAGCCTAATCTAACTTTCATCAGCATCACTGGTGATTTTTTTTAAAGAAATGACAGACATGTTTGCAAAATGTGAAGTGGCAAAGGACAGAGGTGGCAGACTACTCTAAAAAAAAATGAAAATAAAGAAAAGGAAAGGATACAGAAATCGACGATAAGCCTTCTCAGGGGTTATGCCCCCACAAAAAAAAAAAAAAACAAGGTTGCATGACAAAAGTACTTAAGCTACTGGATGAATCAGATTGGAAGGGGCTTCTGGAGGTCCTCAGCCTGACTCAGAACAGTATTAGCCATGGGGCCATACCTGCATGCTCAGGGCTTCAACCAACCTGTGCCTGAAAAGGTCCAAAGATGCAGAAAGTACAACCACCATGGACTCTCTGTTCCAATGTTTGATCCAAATGAATCTTGTCTTCAGCATATTAAGAATTGTAGAGTGGTTTGGGATGAAAGAGACCTTTAAATATCATTTATTTCTAACCCCCCTGCCCCAGGCAGGAGTATCTTCCACTAGATAAGATTGCTCAAAGCACCATCCAAACTAAGTTGCAACATTTCCAATGATGCAGCATCCACAACCTTTCTGGGCAACCTGTTCCAGTGCCTCACCACCCTTATAGTGAATTTCTTCCATATGTCCAGTCTAAATCTACCTTCTTTCAGTTTAAAACTCTTGCCCCTTGTCCTGTTGCTACGGGCCTGGGTAACAAGTGTTTTCTTGGTCTTAAAGCCTCCTTTAAGTATTGAAAGGTTGCAATAAGGTCTCCCTGGAGCCTTCTCTTCTCCAGGCTGAAGAAACCCAACCCTCTCCTCCCACAACCTAATGGCCACACTTTTTTTTTTTACACAGCCCAGGATACTGCTGCCTTTCTGCACTGCAAGCACACACTGCCAGCTCAAATTCAACACTTCATCCACCAGTATCCTTAAGTTCTGCTCTCCAAGGCTGCACAATTTGTTCTTGATGAAGCCATGAGGGATGTCCCTAATCACCTCCCTGGCTTCCCTATATCTATACACAACTTCCTGGAGGATCTGTTCCATGATCCCACCAGCAACTAAGATGAGCCTCTCTGGTTGGCGGTTCCCAAGCTCTTTCTTACTACTCTTTTAAAAATGGGTGTGATGTTTCCTTTTTCTCTGGTCACTTGGAACTTCACCCGGCTGTCATGACTTTTCAAGTATTTTGGAGAGTGTGTTAGCAACTGCATCCGCTCCTTCATTGTTCCAATTATATTCACATAAGCTAAGATAAAAATGTTCCTGAAACCTAGAAATGGTCCTGAGTGAACAGCAGCATCCATCTGTCAAACAAACTATGAAGTTGATATCACCCATATGAAAAACTGACTTAAATCCCATTGATTCTAGGTTCGCCAGTAGTGGTCAAAAGCCTTCCCACCTCACCTAAGGATTAAGATTGTAACTGCTATAGAATGTTATCCTTTAAGAAAAATAGTAAAAAGAACAAGATGAGAAACTGTTAAAAGCCTTCACAGACACTTGTGGGTAGCAAATAAATGCTGTGATTCCTAGACTCATTTCCAAAGCTGGATGTGCCATAGCTTGGTGACTCACTCATACCGTGTAACCTGCACAGCATCTGCAAACAGCCCCACAAGCTTTTTTATTTGTAAAAACCCCATCTCACCTCCTTTCTAACCATTATTTTTTATTTTTTTTACGACTGTAACAGCCCTTTACACTAGTCAAGCTACTCATATTTGCCGAACAGCCTGTACTGTGATCAAGCAGAGGTCCAAACTCTAGTATACTCTCACAGACAAACCCAAATCACCTCAATTCCTAGCAGTACATTCAAGCTCTCCAAACTGTTATTTGTCCTTAGATTTATATATTCAGATTTGCAGAAACAGACTCCATTAAGTAGCAGCACACATCCCAGCAGCCTGAGGTTACAATCAGTTTTTCTGATAAGTGATGCAACTTTGAGTAGAAATAAGAACTTAACCTCAACTCTGATACTTCAAGCTGCGTAATTCCTTATCTCCATAAAAACTCTTGCATAAACAATTGAGATAGAGGTTTCTTCAGGTATCTAGCCACCTCACTTGCATGCTTTTACAATCCCTCACCTTTACCTTCTCTTGCCCCAAATGCATAATCACCCTGTTCCTTACATCGGCACCATGAGCCAGCCATACAGGAATCCTGGACAGCTTTGTGCAGCCTCTGTCGACACATCTGGAGCTGCTAATTTAATTTGTCAGATGAACTGTACAATTTTCATTTTCTTAGTGTAGTTTACTACACAATTACAAACTATAATTGTTAATATGAAAACAAGCAACAATGTTGCTGGGGTCAGAGACGAAGGGAGAGCAACAAGCTAAGCAACCAGTACTTGAATCTGATTACAGCCACTTTATAACGATGATCTTTTTGGACTTCAGCAAAGCTTTTGACACGGTTTCCCATAGGATCCTACTGGACAAAATGTCCAGCATACAACTTAACAAAACCATCATATGATGGGTGAGCAATTGGCTGACGGGCAGGGCTCAAAGGGTTGTGGTTAATGGGGCCACATCTGTCTGGTGGATGGTCACTAGTGGGGTCCCTCAAGGCTTCATTTGAGGGCCAGTCCTCTTCAATGTTTTTATAAATGATTTGGATGTAGGACTAAAAGATGTTTTGAGCAAATTTGCTGATGACACCAAACTTGGAGGAGTTGTGGACTCAGCTGAGGGTGGAAAGGCCTTGCAGAGAGATCTGGACAGATTGGAGAGCTGGGCAATCACCAACCACATGAAGTTTAACAAAAGCAAGTGCCGGGTCCTGCACCTGGGACGGGGCAACCCTGACTATACGTACAGACTGGGCGACGAGATGCTGGAGAGCAGCCCCGCAGAGAGGGATCTGGGGGTTGTGGTTGACAGCAAGTTGAATATGAGCCAGCAGTGTGCCCTGGCAGCCAGGAGGGCCAACCGTACCCTGGGGTGCATCAAGCACGGCATTGCTAGTCGGTCGAAGGAAGCAACTGTCCTGCTCTACTCTGCACTGGTCCGGCCTCACCTTGAGTACTGTGTGCAGTTCTGGGCACCACAGTACAAAAAGGACATTAAACTGTTGGAGAGTGTCCAGAGGAGGGCGGCGAAGATGGTGAAGGGCCTAGAGGGGAAGACGTATGAGGAGCGGCTGATGTCACTTGGCCTGTTCAGCCTGGAGAAGAGGAGGCTGAGGGGGGACCTCATCGCAGTCTACAACTTCCTCGCGAAGGGGAGTGGAGAGGCAGGTGACCTATTCACTGTAAACACCAGTGACAAGACCCGTGGGAACGGTGTTAAGCTGAGGTGGGGGAAGTTTAGGCTGGACATCAGGAAGAGGTTCTTCACCGAGAGGGTAGTTGCACACTGGAACAGGCTCCCCAGGGATGTAGTCACTGCACCAAGCTTGTCTGAATTTAAGAAGAGATTGGACTGTGCACTTAGTCACATGGTCTAAACTTTGGGCAGACCTGTGCGGTGCCAAGAGTTGGACTTGATGATCCTTATGGGTCCCTTCCAACTCGGGATATTCTATGATTCTATGATTACATGATGACCCTGTGATTGTTTCTACAAAAGAAAAAAGTTTCAGCCCTTTTCAGGGCACTGAATTGTCCACATATACACAAAAGTGGAGATTAGCAGAATCTAATTAACAGCAATACTACAGAAAGACTGGTTTCATATGTCTCAGCACTCTAAAATAATTGTTTTTCTCTCTCTACAAAGAAAAACTCCCAAAGAGAAGCTACATAAAAAGAGGAGCAATATTATTCCAGTCACTTGTAAAATATACTAATTGTCCCATACAGGCTATGAAGATGATGGGACAGCCAAGTAGAGATCTTTCTCAGTTGGAAGGAGTAAGATGACAAGCTTGCATCTTCTCAGCCTACAAACTACAATCATGCAAAAGACATCTTACCAACAAGATACTTATTGATGTAAACACAGACTTAAATCACTTGGATATTAATAAGACATTCTAAAGGCATTGCTAGGGCATAGTAAGGCTTATTAAGGCATAATAAGGCATTCTAAAGACACCGCAAACTGCAGTAGTGCAGCAACACAAACTACAGCACCAGTGTCTTCAAACCAAAATCTGAATACAGAGAACATGGCACTATTCTGCCTATGCACTCATCAAACCTATTTTTTTTTCTTGCTAAAGTAGCTTCCAACAATGTATTTCTTGGTTGCTCTTTTTTGTTTCTTCCTAGGTCACATCAAAAAGGACATCTAGCCTGTGTCCCACCAAGAGCCAGCATTAGAAGTAACTAGATCATGTAACCTCCACTAACGTGCTCGTAACACTTTCATGAGGAAAACTTCACAAAAGGACACTTTTTTTAAACACAAACTTGAGTAGTAGGATTTTTCTCCTAGCTGACCTGCTGTGATTAAAGAGGATCCATGACTAGTGCTTTGGAAGCAATTTGCCTTCTCGTCCCTCAAACTATACCCTGCAAACTCATTAAAAACACCACCTTATCTCTCCCACTTGATGGCATGAACACAAGATACACTGTCTCAAATGCATGAATTCAATTTAACCATAGAAATGTAAAGTGAGGCTGGAGTACTGTGACTCTTTCCCAAAAAAAAAAAAAAAAAAAAAAAGGCTAAGCTCTTAACACATCATGAAGAAGTCAGTGACCTTCTCAATTCTCCTCACTTGCATTCTTAGCTTTCAGTTAGAATCCCCTTTAAGCAGGGTAGGATATACAACTCAACTGATGAAGCTGACTCTTCGGTAAGCTTGCAAAGCAACAGATCCTTTCCAACAGCTTTGGAGTGCAGCGTCTTCTAAACAGAATTCAGAAATACAGGTTAAGCCTCATTGCTAGCAGCAGCATACAAAGACACTATTAAATGTTATTTATGTTCCTCTCCCACAGATTGTCATACCAAACAGTTGTATCCTGCAATTTCATCTCCCCATTCAGCTATCCTGCAAGTGAGTGAAGTCATCACTCTTGTTCAAGGCCAACTAAGGTTACACATTTACAGATGTCAATTAGTCACTGATTTTGAACAGTAACCTAGACACTGCACGCACTCTTTAAACAGGAGTAAAAAAGGTCTTTCATTTATTTTACCTTGTTAGTATTTGTGAACCAGTGAGCCAGTTGCTTCAAATTCTGAGAAATGAGGAAGAAAAACCAATATAGCTATGTCCTCATTTAACAACAATTCATTTTCTTACAGCAGTTGTAAAAAATGATATGGCCCTCTTGATTTATAACCCTATTTCATATACCCTGATAGCTTCTCATCTTGACCTTGCTGCTCTGCTGAGATTCAGTATTCCGAGTTTCTGCTGCTGCTTCCTACAATTTAACACATGTACTGGTGGATCGTGAATTACATTCACACTTTCGTGGCGTAATCCCATCAGAATTAGTTGTCCAAATGAACTTTGCAGCACTGGTCCATTGGTATGCTACTTAATCCTACCCTTTACCAAGAGGAAATTTGATATTTTATGAGGAAGTTGTGGTGGTTTTTCTCGGGTGGGCAGCTGAGCTCTCTCTCACTCCCCCTCCTCAAAGGGAATGGGGGAGAAAATATGATGCAAAGGGCTCAAGGTTTGACATAAGGACGGGGAAATCATTCAACAATTATCGTGACAGGCAAAACAGACTCAGCATAGGCAGATTAATATAATTTATTGCCTATCACTAGTAGACTAGAGCAGTTAGAACTAAAAATAAACTAAAAACACCCTCCCTCCCATCCACCCTCTTCTACCTCCTCCCACCAAGCAGTGCAGGGGAATGGGAAATGGGGGCTGCAGTCAGCCTCTGCCGCTCCCTCACGGTCCCTCCCTGCCCCTGCTCCCCGTGGGGTCCCTCCCACGGGATGCCGTCCTTCCCGAACTGAGCCTGCGGGGGCTGCCCGCAGGCAGCAGCTCTTCAAGAACAGCTCCCACATGGCTCCGTACCACGGGGTCCATCCATCCCCCAGGAGCAAACTGCTCCAGCACGGGTCCCCCACGGGTGGGCGGCAGCTCCCCCCAGACCCCCTGCTCCTGCGTGGGCTCCTCTCCACGGGCTGCAGCTCCGGCCCGGGGCCTGCTCCTGCGGGGGCTCTCCATGGGCCGCAGCCTCCTCCAGGCCACATCCACCTGCTCCACCGGGGGCTCCTCCACGGGGGGGCTGCAGCGTGGAGATCTGCTCCGTGTGGGACCCATGGGCTGCAGGGGGACAGCCTGCTCCACCAGGGGCCTCTCCCTGCACAGGCCGCAGGGGAACTGCTGCTGCCTGCCTGGAGCACCTCCTGCCCTCCTGCTGCACTCACCTGGGGGACTGCAGCGCTGGTTCTCTCACACTGCCTCAACTCCTCTCTCCCAGCTGCTGCTGCACAGCAGGTTTTTTTTTTTCTCCTTCCTTAAATCTGCTCTCATAGAGGCACAAACAACTCTTACTGGCCTGGCTCTGGCCAGCAGCGGGCCCCTTATCTGACACAGGGCAGCTGCTGGGCTCTGCTCATAGAGGCCACCCCTGCAGCCCCCCACTACCAAAGCCTTGCCACATACACCCACTACAGAGGTACACATAAACCAAACAGTAAACTTACTGTGAAATGTACAGTTTAGGTGGATCACCCATTTCTCTCATCTTGAGCAACAAAAGCTTCTGAAGAGACCCAAAGAGCACATCAGATCATAACGTAATATGTAGCTAGAAATAAAAATCATATTACTACTTTTTTCTGCAGCTTTAACCAAGAGCACCTCAGTCGGGTTGGACTGTCCAAGACTGTATGTTGGCAGAGTTCTCACAAACATGTAAACTGATTTGCTTCCCTTTATTGCACTCTTTTTTTTGTAACCTCTTTATCACCTCTCAGAACCAGCTTTAGAAACAGCCTGTTAGACGAAGAGCTAGCAGCCAAAAAGGAGCCTTTCATTTCTTTGCCTCTGATGTCTCCTTGAATATGTTAATTCCCTTCCTACTTTCTCTATCAATCTGAATATTCCTTAATTATATATGCACGCAGAGTCCCATCAAAAGTTCACTCGTTAGCTGACTCTCCATTCACTACTGCTGCATGACGCCACTCCTCTCAACCTTCAATACACTTTTTAACTCTTCCAGGAATGCCCTTTCACAAACACTACTGCTTTCCAACCAGACGCAGGCTCTACTCTTCAGCCTAACCTCTCTACAGAGAAAACCTCTACTGTCCAAGCGATTCAGCACTCACTGTTTTGTTTAATATGCAACTCAGAACGAAGACTGACCATTTCCTTATCCAACTCCTTAACCTTTGCTTCTGAATTTTTCTTCTTCCATTCTCTAACATGAGCTGACAGCATGTCCTTTGCAGCTCACGTTTTCTCCAATAGGGAAGAGAGAATTTTAAAAGAGAGAGAGATTTAGGATAAAGACATAGGTGCATGTATGGAAGGGGGATGCAAGTTTAATTCGAAGATATCACTAAAAATATATAACTGATTTTAAAAGATATTTTTTTTGCCAATTCTACAGAAACAGACACACAAGAACTTTGGAGATGCTGCCCCATTTTTTCAACTTTGGCTGCTGCACATTTTAAGAGTCAAATGCTTCACATTACAAGGGTAGCTATGAAACCTTCCCCTGGGATAGCAAACAGCTGCCTGCTGTAATATGTGGTTATTCCTGGTCTATCACATCTCAAATCCCTATCTCAGGCAACAAGAATCTCAAGGATGTTGCTCCTTGCCCTTTGTGTCATACAGTATTTGCATTAATGCTTCGAGCCTTATCAAAATAGAAAGGTACCTATTTTGCAAGCTAAAGAAACTTATCATTCTAGGTCTCTAGACACAGCTGCAGAAGTATATACAACAGTATAACTATCCCAAATGCCTAAGAGATCTTCAGCGAACAAGCTGAAAAGCACTCCATGTAGACAATTCCTGGCAGTCATTGGTAAGAAGCAGGGAGCAGTGTGCTGACACAGCCTGTTCAGGTCACACTTACCTTCTCAACGCTGTTAAGTTCCATATATTCTTCCTTTTCAGCTGCAGCTACAGAGATACTGGTTCTCCTTGGCAAGTGTTCCAGTATTCACAGAACCATATCATAGAACAGCTTGGGTTGGAAGGGACCTTAAAGCTCACCTAGTTCCACTCCCCAACCCCATCCCATGGGCAGGAACACCTCCCAGTAAAACAGGTTGCCCAAAATCCCATCCAGCCTGGCCTTGAACACTTCCAGGGATGGGGCATCCACAGCTTCTCTAGGCAACCTGTGTCAGTGCCTTACCACCCTCTAAGTGAAGAATTTCCTCCTTATATCTAATCTAAATCTCCCCTCTTTTAGCTTAAAACCATTCCCCCTTGTCCTGTCATTGTCTGCCCAGGCAAACAGTCACTCCCTATCTTTTTGTAAGCCCCCTTTAAGCATTGAAAAGCTGCAAAAAGGTCACCCTCGAGCCACCCCCCTTCTGGCTGAACATCCCCAGCTCCCTCAGCCCTTCTTCATAGGACAGGTGCTTCAACCCTCTTATCAACTCTGTAGCACTCCCATGGACCCTTTCCGACAGAAAAACATCCTTCTTGTGCTGGGGGCCCCAGAGAACAGGTACATTTTTTGCTAGCATATAAAAATCAGACAACGGGTCATCAGAAGTTGTATGAACACCATTCCACTTCTGGAATATGGAAACATAACTACTAGTAAGGCTTCAATCATAGCCACTACAAACCCATCAGTCAGTCTGCATACAGAGTTACAAATTACCAGCTCTTTTACAAAGACAAAGCTGAACAGTCTTTAATTCAAATGCTTTTATGAGTCAGCATTTCAGAATCGTAACTGAAGGGAGCAGACTGAAACACCCACAGACATTCTTCATTTCCTCTCCATCTTCCTGAGAAGGAATGGTTATTTCTGATAGCAAACAATTTCATCAGTACAAAAGACTCCCACAAACTAAAAGCTTTTCTTTTATTTATGTATCAGCTATGTAGTAAAGTACATTCAGGAAATACTTGAATCTATCTGGCATTTTTCAAGCATCTGGCAGCTGCTCCTTTTACAGATAACAATTATCCCCTTTTTAACGGCAGAGTGTTACATCATTAAAATCAATCTCTTGAAATCCATAAATATACTGATATTTCTGCCTAGTTAAAACCTACTGGATGATTCAGGTCTTAATGTTAACTTCTGCAAAATGAAGCATTATGAAAGATTTATTTTCTGTTTAGCAGTATCACTTCTACCGATACAATTTTGGTTGCATCACCGATAAACAATATGCACCTATGAAGTCTTAAAAGAATAAAATCTGAATAACTACCATACACACTATCTGGAAAAATATCACAGATGTTTAAGGATAAAAAGAAGAAGGTTTTAATACATTTAATTATTTGATTCAGATAATTATTTACAGACTACGGCCAAGCAACGAGGAAACAAAATACAAATGCTTCAGTGTTTCTTGCACCTTTTTCCTCATACACTTGACTTGTATTTTTAGCTTAAGTAGTTGTTAAATCCACTGCTATGCAATCTAAGCAGAAAATCCTTCTTTGGTTATAACCACTAAATAATTAATACCATTAATGGTACAACAGCTCACTGCTGCACCACTAATGATACTAACATCTTCTTGATTACTATAGAGATAAATTTGTAATCCAGCTAATTGGAGTACAACAGTAAAAAGTCAAAAGATCCCCAAGTTGTGTTCACACATAAAGAATGAACAAAATAACTTTAGTTAAAAATGGTATTTTTTTTTACCACTAGTACTGCAATGATGGGCAAAATTGTCTCTAAAAGTCAATGTATGTTAAAAGAAGACATTACATTTTGTGATGACTAAATGAAGTAAATGGTAAGTAGGTACAAGAAGTAAAATTCAAAACTATATAATCAGAGCTTATTTTCGATATAAAGGAAGTTATGTCTGCAGACTCTTTCTGGACTGCAGTAACTTGATTGTTTGCTTGACAATGCAAGTTCTAAACTCTTTTCCTCATAAAGTAAATGCATCCAAAAAAAGTCCTTACTGGTCAGAAATAGCTTGATCATTACAATCTACTCAAGATCAGATTGCCAGTATCTTCAGATGCTTACAACTGCATTTTTACTTTCTTTTGTAAAAGTTGGTCCAACGAAAGTATGAAAGTGAAATTTGATTTGATGGTAAATGAAGTCTCACTGCTACAGACAAAACTGAAGCTTGCATTTTGTTTGTTGGCAGAAAAAGAATATTCAATTCACAGGAGCGCATATAACAAAACCAAACATGCAATCTATTGCTTTTAAAACCTTTACAGCAACGTAACATTAAAGTGAACAGTAATTAGTTATCTATCAATTTTCCCCAAAAGAAAAGTTGTAAACAGAAGAATAATTTTACCTGTCTGTATATAGCTTCTCAGATTATGGGGGGGTGGAGGGATTTCTCAATTAATGATCAAGATGATTAACTGAAATAGGTTTTCATTTGAAGAAAACCTTTTTTAATGCAGCATTAAACAAAATTAATGGGATTCTTGCACTAATTGAGCTAATCTGAAACAGGAAAATAACTACCCATATTTTGGCATTCATGTTTACATTTGCCCAGATCGTTTAGATTTTGCAAAGCTGCTATCCAGTGTTGCCATGAAATACAGATTGTAGAATCTAGGTAGTATAGGCTATTTCCAATACCAATATTAAGTAGAAAGGAGCACGAAGTAGGGCATTACACTACATTTCTGGAACTACCACAGTAAGAACGAAACCCTAGGAAAAAAAAAGTTAAACTACAGTTTATAGAAGGAACTAAATACCTGCAGAAGCTGATTTTTGGTTGTATATTATTTTACATTGTGTAATTTGCGGCATCTGCTAATTTAAAGCAGACATACTTACTTACTTACTTTTCTCTTTGTTTCCTACATTTTCTTCTCCCCCACCCTTATACCATACACCAAGCATTATGAATATAAGCCCAAATATCCCAGACAATCCAGTGAACAAAGTTAGTGTAATGCACTGGTGTGAGGTGTGAGATTTAAAAAAAAAAAAAAAAAAAGGTCTCTCAATCTTCATCAAAGTTCTGTTGTAGAAGAAAATTGGCAGCCAAGTTTTCATTCTTCTCACAAGCAAAATACGCTTGTATCACAAGTCCTTCAGGAAATCCTAGTGCCTTTAACTGAAGAAAAGAAACATGTTTAGAAAGCACAGTTTGTATAATAAGCTTATTTGTATGTCTAGTATCTTCAGATGCCACTTAAGCAATTAATGCTTTTCTTGAAACAACACTGCTGTCTAGCTCAATATAACCTCTAGTGAGCAGAGTTAGAAGGTGTTGCCTCTGTCTTTACTAACCAAAACTAAGTTCTTATTTGAAAAAAGTGATTTATGTGAGTCTAAGGAAGCACCATGAATTATATCACTTTTCTTTCACTACCACAGTAAGTCGCTAAAACAGACTTGGGTCACAGTAATGTCAGGAAGTAACTGCACTTTGCATTGCTGTTGAAAAAACATTGAAACAATGCTCATTTTAAGCTACTAATTATACAAAGCTCAGCAATTTTAACAAAACTTGCCTAGAGCAAGATCTCCCAGCCTCTTATTTATGAATCACTGGCAGACAGCACAACATACCACATTATGCCATACTTTCAGTTGTTTTAACTGGCTTTCACTTTTTAAAAAAAATGACTAAAAATTTCAGCTATGAGAAGACAGTTGAGCTTAATCCGTTCTTCAAAAGTCAGTGGTCTAATATCTGGGACACACTGACAAACAGGCATTAGAGTACTAGAGGAGAGATTGTTACAGTGGAAATGGGTTTAGCTTGCACTTAGAAAAACTCAGCAAAACAATCTTTGTTTTAGCCAAAGGCAAGTAAATACTGTCATTTAGGGATTTTCTTAAAATCCTCACAGCACCTGTAGGACATTTTACATATAGGACAGACAAATCTCTGCAAGAAACTACTTCCTTTTATCACTTATAAACCATTCTTACATTTTTGTGCCTACAAACAGCATCAAGGTGTCAGCTGTAGCACTATGACACCTAAGTTTTAAGGTGTGTTTTTCATGGAAAAAGGAAGAGGCACACATCCCACTTTGCTGGATTTTGCAACAGGTTGCAGAGGTAATATTCTACTGCATAAAATGGTTTTAAAAGGAAATGCAGCAGACTAGAGACGATCTGTCAAGAAGTAAGCGAGCAGTTTTATTATACTAATTTTGTCTAATGTCCATTTTCTTGATATTTAGGAAGTTGACACCTATGTTAAAGGGTTTTTCTGATAATCCTTACAAAACCTTTCGCTTTGTCAGTTAAAAAAAATTTCTGATAAACAACAGAAATGTTACTACACTATGACATAATTCTTCACAGTTTGATCTTAAAAAAAAAATCTGAGAGGCATTGCCATCTATATAAATCCATATGTAGTGCGTGCTACACATGGTATTTACGAATGCGGTACACCCTCAAAAATGTATTTTTATAGACGTATTTAACTGTGTAAAAAGCTGTAATTAACTAATTCTAATGGACAGACAAATAACTGGGTTAAGAAGTGACTTTAACTAGTCTACTTAACTATGAGAGCTTTAACTATCCCAATAGTTCGCAAAGAATGACCATGCAGACACTTCTTTGTACCTGGAAATCCATCATAGTTAGCACTACCTTAAATAGTACTGTCTGAGACTTTTGCAAGAGGGTCCCTTTCCTCTGGGAAACTCATTCAGTCATCAATTATTAGAGATGGCATCTGATCACTTACAAGGCTCTGCATCTTTCAAGTAAGGACTCGAGAGATTTTATACTCATTGGCTATAAAGCAAGAAGAGATGTGATTTGATAAACTAGGCTACACCAACTGTGAAATATCAAAAATCATTCAAAACCACTGAACATAAAATAATAAACATAGCATAAGTTAAAGCATGTTGTAAGCATACAAAAAACATAGTGAACACCATAAAAAAAAGCCAAATAACACTTAAAAGCAGAAAGGCTTACCCTTTCTATAGCTTCTTTTTCCTGAGGTGTTACTTGAATGTAGTTCATATGACCATTTCCAGCTTCTGCTACTCCTCCAGTGCTGGCACCATCATCACTGCCACTTAAGCCCTGGCGGGACTCTGTAACTGGCTCATTCAACATATGAATAAAATGCTCCTGGTGTTGGCTTATTTGCTGTGATGCATAGGAGAATAAAAGGAAGAAATATATTGAAATAAAGCATGTTTAGTTCTGCCAACAAGCAAGTAAGAATACTTACTATTTTCAGTAAATTATACAGTCAAAAGCAAGCGTAAAAATGTGTAGTAAAATATGATTAAATCCAAACAAAAGAAATTCAATTTCATGTTTAAGTACAGTTGCAGTGACCATCCCCTCTTGGGCTGGCAGCCCAGAAAGCCAACCGTATCCTGGCTGCATCAAAAGCAGCGTGGCCAGCAGGGCTGGGGAGGTGATTGTCCCCCTCTGCTCTGCTCTCGTGAGACCCCACCTGGAGCACTGCGTTCTGCTCTGGGGACCCCAACACAAGAAGGACATGGATGTATTAGAATAAGTCCAGAGGAGGGCCATGGGGATGATCAAAGGGCTGGAGCAGCTTCCTATGAAGACAGGCTGAGGGAGTTGGGGTTGTTCAGCCTGGAGAAGAGAAGGCTCCAGGCAGACCTTATAGTGGCCTTCCAGTACCTAAAGGGGGCCTATAGGAAAACTGAGGAGGGACTCATTGTCAGGGGGTGTCATGATAGAACAAGGGGTAATGGCTTGAACCTAAAAGAGGGCAGATTTAGATTAGATATAAGGAGGAAATTCTTCACTCAGAAGGTGGCAAGGCAGTGGAGCAGGTTGCCCAGAGAAGCTGTGGATGCCCCATCCCTGGAGGTATTCAAGGCCAGGCTGGATGGGGCTTTGGGCAACCTGGTCTGGTGGGAGGTGTCTCTGCCCATGGCAGGGGGGTTGGAGGTAGGTGATCTTTAAGGTCCCTTCCAACCCAAACCATTCTATGATTCGATGTTCCATACAGCAACAATTGATGAAAAGCCAAAAACAGCATGATGGAACTGCAATTAACATGTTATCTTATGTAACGTCAACATCTCCCTTTTTTCTAAATCAAAATTAGTAGCATTATTTTGTTATTTAAAGATTCACCTGTAGTAGCTGAGGGTTTTCCCGTCCAATCTGTTGTAGCAATGCCGGTAACAAAGAAGGATTTTGCTGGATGATTTGTCTCATCTGCTGGAATTGAGGCTGATTTCGCAAGAACTCAAGTGGATGTCCTGACAAACAGTGAATTAACATGCTTTTAAAAAGTTAGCAAGACTGTTATAAAATGCATACCTACGTTATAATTGTAGACAGAAACAGAACACAAAGGTGGACAATATACCCCTCACTGAAAAACAGAAGAGCTTATTTCCTCACACTAACTAACTCTATAGCTTTAACTGAGAATTCTTTCTGCTAAGGTTAAACCAAGCCTTTTCTTCTCACCCAGCTTTCTCTGAAGATCCAACAGGCTTCCGTCCCTGATCTCCATCGGATTTCTCTTTAAGTCTTATCTCTGAGTAACCTCATTCTGAGACACGTAGCCAGCTAATGTCTGGTCTCTACATCTACAACTGAGTTCCACCTCCTGCAATCAGTCACTTCTTTCCTTCTCAAGCGAGTCTTAGCATCCCATACACCTTGTGCTATTAGGTATTGCCTTGAATTTGTAACAGTCAGAAGTGCTCTGAAACATCCCATTCCCCCACTCTCTCTTTACAGATGATGCCATGACTACCTGTCAGTCCTACCTGCGTCTTTAATACCCTGTCCTCTAACAAGGCTTACACCTTGGACATTGTCTCTGCCACAGACCAAGACTTTTCCTACTCACTGACTATACTCCTTTCATGTATTTATTTCCCCTTCAGACAGAGTTCTCTGCAGCAGGCCCTAAACCCTCTGTCCACATGGCGCACTGCAGCGCAAGGAGTCCCAGCTCATGGTAGGTCTCACAGGTGCTACATTTGGCTGCCTTATTGTATGCTTCCTCCTTGATATTCCAACTTCCAAGTGGTAAATGTATTAGAATAGTCACACTCAACAGTGCACAG
The DNA here is from genome assembly GCF_964211835.1 of Anser anser. Classification (NCBI taxonomy): domain Eukaryota; kingdom Metazoa; phylum Chordata; class Aves; order Anseriformes; family Anatidae; genus Anser; species Anser anser. The sequence goes on along the minus strand of NC_139723.1, from coordinate 35,639,702 downwards.
GGAAACACAAAAGTAGGAAGCTAGAACTTAAGTGGGAGAAAGTACAACTGCCCCCACATTTGTGGTCTTACATTTAAACCTAAGATACTGAATTGAAGGAACGGTGCAAGATCACTGCACTATTAGACATTTCATGTGTTATTCCAGATATATTCACATATAAAAAGCCATCTGTTCTAAGCAAGTACCACACTTAACGAAATTTTCATGTTACAGTTCTTATCCAATTCACTTTAATCAGTCCATGGAACTTAAATTCACTGAAACACAAAGTGCTTAAATGCATATGGTTATCACATCCACTCAGATATAATCTTTCTTACCTCCTAATGAACTAGCAGTTGTAGGTATAGTTGCTACGGCTGCTGCCACAGCTGGAGACTGAGAGGAACCAGTGCTCGCTGCTTGAGGGGGTTCAGCCACAGCCTGATTATCTCCAGGTATACCCTAAAGCCACAGTTGACATTATTACCTACAGAACGCTAAAAAATATTTGGTTTACTGCATGTATTATTTACTCTTTAGAACAAAGCGAAAATGTTAATGTTTTCACTGCAAATACAACGCGAGATGCTGTGACAGGTGCATTTACAGGTGGAAGAGGATACTGTGACAAGAATGATTTATTTTTGACAATGAAAATATGTGGTTTGTATAGCTAGCTGGTAAAGCATGTAATGCATCAGTTTAAAAGCACATTCAAGTCGGTAAACAAATACTTGCTTTGAATTGTGTTCCCAAGTATTTGACATAAGTAGAAAAGTTTATTTTCATAACACCATGACATATTATAACACTGCATTTAGTTAAAGTTACATTACAGCAACAGAATCATAGTACACAATGCTAGCTGAGATTATAGCCACATAGTTGATCCATTTTTCTGGCAAGATATTAAGGAGAGATAAGATCATAGCTCTCTGAACCTCTTTTTTCAACTGAACAGCTTGACGGTTGTCATTTACTCTATCTTATGTGTGAAAAGGACGTCAGGTTATCAAACTTCCAGCAGTAAAGAGAAATAGTTAATTTGTATTTTGTTTAGTTTGCTGTACGCAAACAGCATTACCTATTTATGAATTGCTCAAGGCAATGAACCTAATAAATCTAGAAATGACAAATTATACTACATTAGAATGCAGGTTATGCAGCCCAGACAGACCTTACCCTACTACCTTTGTCCTACAAGGAAACCCTTACCACCCTAACCATGCTCTTGTCACTGAATTCCTGCACCAAATTTGCCCTTTCCATCCTCCTCCCTGCAGCCTACAAACTACCTTTGTGCCCTTCTTCAGAGCAACCTCTTGCACCTTAGTGTGTGATAGACACGTAGAAAGATTCCTATATGACTACAGCCTTGTTGTACAGGTAAGGGGAATTGCCAGAGAGGAACCCAAAAGAGGCACACTCCAAAGAGCAGTAAACCTCCTTACACACAGAGAGAATCAACTGGTGAAGTTATGTTAAACCCAACCCCAAAGGGACAAGACTATACAAGATCTTTTACCTCAAAGCACTGAAATTCCAGGGCACAAAAAATTGAGAACAGTCTGGGAAGGCAACAGCACTGGTGTAACAGAACATATTTCACCTAACGCAAAGGAAAAAAAGCACCCTTCCATTTGGGAACAGCTAGACATAAGGAATAGGGAGGGTGGAAAAAAAACACAGAATATTAGTGGTACTGTTTTTGACTGGGATGGAGTTAATTTCTTCACTGTAGTTGTATGAGTCTACATTTTGCGTCTGTAAATATTGTTGATAACACACTGATGTTTTTAGTTGCTGCAGAGCAGTGTTTGCACAGAGCTAACGACTTTTCAGTTTCTCACACCACCCTGCCAGCGAGGAGGCTGGGGGTGCACACGGATCTGCGAGGGGACACAGCCATCGGACCCTGCCTGCCCAAAAGGATATTCCATACCACATGGTGCTATGCTCAATAATAGAAGATTTGGGAGAAGAGTAAGAAAGAGAAGATGTTCAGAGTTACAGCATATGTCTTCCCAAATAAACTTTATACGTAATGAAGCTTTCCTGGAAACAAATAAACATCTGCCTGTTGATGGGAAGCGGTGAATGAATTCCTAGTTCTGTTTCACTTGTGCAAGCAGCTTTTGCTTCACCTATTAAACTGTCTTTATCTCATCCCACAAGTGTTCTCATTTTTACTATTCTGATTCTCTTCTCCATCCCGCTGTGGGGAAGTGAGCAAGCGAACTCATGGTGCTTAGCTGCCTACCAGGGTTAAACCACCACATCACTGTAACCAGACAAATAAGAGGTTAGGTAAACCTACCATAGAAGTCAGTGGTAGGTAATGTAGATTGAAAATTCTGCTGTAACATGTGTTCTTCACATGATACGTTCATTGCTGTAGCTGAACAAAAGGGACAAATATGCAGATAATATAAAGGCCACATCTAAACAGGTAGAACTGCACAGTGTTCCAGGAAAAACCTTGCCTTATCTAAAGAAGCACATCAAGATATAAGCCAACTAACACACTGAGTCCATATTTAAGTCCACTTTAAGTCCACATTTAAGTCCACATTTAAGCCACTTGGTGTAATGAATGCATTTTTTCCAGTCACACACTTTATTACCTTTGTCTGTCTTGATCACCTTGCTACACTTCCATCCTTCCACGGAGGGGGGAGAAAATTACATTCATGACATGATTTGTAACTCTCTCTTTTAGCACTGCTTTACAGAGCACTGCATAAATACCTTTTCACATCAAATCAGTTATTTCTAGGAATCCAAACATAATGTATAAACTATTGTATGATGGAGTACGTAGTGACAGGACAAGGGGTAACATTTTTAAACTAAAAGAGGGCAGATTTAGATTAGACATTAGGAAGAAATTCTTTGCCATAAGGATGGTAAGGCAGTGGAACAGATTGCCCTGAGAAGTGGCGGATGCTCCATCTCTGGACGTAGAAGTGTTGAAATCCAAGTGGTATGTGGCTCTAGGCAACCTGGTCTAGTGGGAGGTGTCCCAGCCCATGGCAGAGGGTGTGGAACCAGATAATTTTTGAGGTCCCTTCCAACCCAAACCATTCTATGGCTCCATGATTCTATGAATTTGGGATCAATCTCCTGAAACTGCAGGTTCACTTCATGTATTCACAGGCTTATGTAGTCATTGCAATCTGTATCCATACCAAACAGCAGATGTTTGTTTAAACTTTAAGGCTGCTCTCAAATAGAAGCACTATGGAAACTACTCTAACCAAATTTACTTAGAGAATTTATCATTTTGAACATTTTCTCAACTCTTTAATACAATCTTGAAGTCTAACTACCCAAAAAAAACGAGACTATGTATGATGGTACTCAGATGAGACTAGTGAGATGTATGCACCTGGTTTATTCAGCTATACAAAACATAATAAATCAATTCACATAAAATCAATTCACATAAAATTAATCAATTTATCATCATTCATTTTAATCAATTTATTATGGTATTAATTCACATAAAATTAATTTGGAATGTAAACAGTGCTTGGACTGTGAGAAGGGCATTTTTGCCTTACGGTGGATTTAATCTGTTTACAGTTTAAATAAGCACTGGAGCAGTTTTTTAGCTGACATTTTTCACCACAGGGGCACATAATAACCACATCAGGCCCAGCCCAAGGAATATACACATTCCCAAACAAAGAGGTTGCAACCAATGGTCTGATGGTTGGATGAAAGACAGAACTCCTTCCTAATTAAGGATTAGGAAATCCTTGGGTCAAAACCAGATTTGAATCTAAACGCCTCCCAAAGACGCGTCTGAGGCATAAGAAACAGTGTTTTGGAACTGGAACCTCCAACAAACACAGCTGAGGCATATAGGATTACAGAGAATCTAGATCCTCAGCCATGAAAACTGAACAGCTTGTCATCTGAATTACTGACAGCAAGTGGAATCTTCAGTGCTAATCTAGGGAACAGCTACAGTTTAAGCACTGATACTCTCTTGACCTTTTCTTTCCAACAGTTTACAGGCACACCTTTCATACCGACTCTTTAAAGCAGGATAGTGGAATACACTTAAGAGCTCAAATTCCTAACGCTACTCTGCAAAGTATCTAAAAGATAAGACTGATGATTGTTTGGAGTCTGATAAAATATGAGATCAAAGAGCTGTGCCATCAGTGGACCACTACCAACTAAAGAAAAGCCTTCTTGATGCAGGAGGATGGTAAGGAATATGTTTAGATCAGACTAAGAACAATCTAAAAGACTTTTTGCAGCAACAGTGTTTTTCTAGGAGGAAAAGAGAAGTATGTCCACTAATATGTTCTCTAAGAGCAAAACTCCTTCTCCCTACTCCTTTTTCCAACTGCTAGAAGAAGAATGAAGAGAACATATTTTCAGTAAGGGATAACATGAAACAGGAAGGGATCAGTTTGTGTTAACAGGAAGACTCATTTTAAATGTAAGGACCTACTGAAAAAGAGTTGAACTGCTGAGTACAAGCAGACCTAATCAGTTTGGTAGACATGCCATGCATTGAAATTCATTGCAAGGATGCTCTGTTTCTGTTCAGGGCTTTCTGAACAGGAATAAGCTAGAGCACGGAAATACCATTCTGACTGTAAAGGCACTACAGCATACACAACAGGGGCATGCACAGCAAATGCAACACTTCTAGGAGGCACTGGATTTATGCACTGACCAAATACACAATGAACGTACAGTAAAACCAACACTTGTAAAGCATGAAGAACAAATATTTGAGATATTCAGGCGAACAGCAGCTGGACTGGTATTTGCCCTCAGGGCAACACAATATTCATCACCTTTGTTTGGCCCAATACCTCACGAGAACTTGACTGTCTACAACCATGTACTCACAGTTTTTAAATGGGCAACAAACATTTTGGGTTACAAAGTCTTGGCATCATTAATGTGAGTAGCAGCCATGCTGGTGATGTGTAGTTATAACTATTCAAGAAAAAATTCATTTACAAAATAGAAGCTTTACAAGAGGTCAGGATATCAGCTTTCCTATCAGTCTATCTCATATTCTGTTCAAGGTATTTGAAGGGTTCATTTCACCCTTGAAACTATGTCTGTAAAACAAGAAATTGTTTCTTGTCCAGAATGCTGCTTAAATTAAAACACCAGTTAAAAACTGAGCACACTTAAAAAAAAAAAAAAAAGAAAAAAACGCCTCGTGAATCTATTTGCAGAATACATTAATATAAACATTGTGCATGATTAGTAAGAACGATAAACATGAATTTTTAAGATGCCCTTTTGAAGTTACATACACTAACACAAAAATACAGCTAGTGCTGTCACTAATATGTCACAACAATCACTTCTTGAGCCAGTCATTAGCAGTTACAACTATCACTGAAATTGGGCATACTTTACGGATATAACCACAACAATCAACACAGAATAAAAAGAAGTAGTGATAAATGTAGCTAAAGACAACTTCATTATTTCCTATAGCAGCACATTATGATCCTGAAAAACAATATTCAAAATAACAAGTACATCAAAGTTAAAATTCTCATTTAATGAGGACAAACTAAACAATGAAAGAGCAGAGTACACATGAAATAAACTACTCACCATTAAAAGGTACTCCACCGCTCTGTCAGGATTGTTGAAGCTGGCTCTCAATGCTGCAATTACTTGCTCTCGTTCATAGCCCATTGACATGATTTCAGTCACCATATTCTCATAGGACTGACCTGTCACTAGAAGTAACATGATTACCATTTTAAGGGAATAAGGCAAAAGAAAAGCACAAAAAAGTTTCAGTGGAGAAATGTCACTTCTACCCAAATCTGAGTCACTCAATGAAGAGTAAAGAACACCTTGTATTAACCTTGCCATGGCTCTGTGGCTTTAACTCCAAATATATTCTGGTGGTTTCATTATGCATTTGATTGGAACAGTAGACTTCCAAGGTAATGAACGCACTGTGAAATACTATTAAAAAAAAGCAGAACTTTTTACACTTTTGTGTTCATAGTTGAGATTATATTCCCTTTCTATGCTGTTCAATCCTTACAGCTACCATTCCATTCCTGATGTAATTAAGAAAAGTCTCCTGCAGTGTAAGCTTGGAAATCAGGCTTTCTAGCCAGAAAGCTGCTTGTCAAACTCTAGCCATTGAGAGGTTCCCAGATAAAGCATTTACACTAAGCTATGATTAGAAAGATGACAAAAACTTACAACCAAGTTATAACAGCCTATTGTCTATGCGCTGGTGACAACAAGCAAAGTAATTTAATCAACTTAACATGAACCAAATCAAGTCAGGCAGAAGACTGGAAGTTACGTCTAGAAGAATCTCTCAACCTAGTGAGGATTAAGGAGAACTATCTAAACTAATGTATATTTGACTAGATATCCATTACACCAAATTCCCCACCTTCTGGTTATAAACGGACTAAAACTGGACCATACCTGCAGACATCAAGAAAAAAAGGTACACATATTATATATGGATGATTCGAGGAGAGATGATTACTGTACTAATGGTATCATAGGTAAAATGAGTTTTTAATAAAACACATTTTCTTATGTTAAAAGCAGACGGCAGGTTTTTAAAAAAATCAAAAACACCAATGAAAAATTACCATATTCTGAATTGCAGCTGAGCAACATTTTAAAGGCTACTTCCCACACAAAGCTGAAAAAAATGAAAGGGAAAAAAAAAGGAAAAAAAAAAAGAAATCCGGGAACTAAAATACCAGTTCCTTCCCCAGCTAAAAATATTACTGATTTTAGCGGAACACTACTATTGACTTTGTAAACTTACTGTAAACTTACTTTGTAAACTTGAGTTACTTGGAGGAAAAGGATACAATTAACAGTAACCATAAAAAACAACAGATTATAAAAATGTAGAGGAAACAAATGCTACTCTACTAAGACCACTAAGTCACAATTAGAAGAACCAAAGAATATCTCATGTTTTATACCATGAGGGAGAAGTTGTTCAACTCAACCCAAGAGTAGCACAAGCGCATTGCTTGTTTTCATTTAAGAATACTTCTGAATAATCAGTGGATGTATGACTGAGGGCAATATACTCAAGAACAAATAATAAAACAGCTCTAGCTTAAAGATACTTGTGCATTACCCATTAAGATAAATAAGGAATTGACATCCCTTGGCTAATCTAAGTTCTTACTGCTCAGACTTCAAAATAATAGTATCAATCTGAGTTTAAGGAATGGTATGTACTTGTGTTTACACAAAACTACAAGTTCAGACATTTTACACCTTCACTTTTTCAAAGAAATAAGCAGTTATGCAAACTTTGCTCTAAAGATACATATTACTGCACATATCTTCAGAGAAGCAAAAAAAAAAAAATCAAAATCACTGTACTGGAACAATAGTTGCTTTGACTAACATTCTGCTCATGTTTTCCAGCATACTACCAGTTTACCTTTACTGTTGATAATGAACTAATGAAGGTCACACAGGTTATCTTTTGATCTAATTAGTCACTTCTTAAACATTTCTGTTTCTGTAGTGCTTTTTCAATACAGGCTATGTAAAGACCAGAACAGTATGATAGATTTTGTACAGAAAAAAAAAAAAGCAAAAAGCAAACAGAAGTACTGTGTATCTAGACACGTACTCCATACACAGTCTACTTACACAAGTGCTAAAGATCAAGAGTAATTCAGGAATTGCACATCAGCCGTATCATGATATAGTCACATCTCTTTCTACATAGTGTTAACTAAGGATGTTCGTGAGGTCAGTTCTGAACTGTTTCTGCTCTTTGCTTCTGTTTTTCAAATAACATGTTAAAGTTGGATTAACTTTGAAATCCAATTCATTATGCTCCCCAAAATAATTCTTGTTCAATGCCCTAAAGAAAACTCAGGCTGCTCCTGTAAAAGGGATGGTTGCACAGAACTGCAGGACATGCAGATCTTTCTGTAACACACAAACCCACACTGATTTCCAGTCAGCCTTTATGTCTGAAAACAAAAGTGATTCAACAGAAAACAACTCCTGTTTTTAAAGTGAAGTCAATTATGTTCAGACAATGTAACTGAGAAGTGACAGTAAGAACACGTGTAGGATTCCACTTAGGATGCAAAAACATACTACAGGAATTTGTGCAAGCAAGTTCCTTTTAAAACAGTTTCTAAAGAAAAGGAAGCAGAGAGCTCATGCCTATTGCTTTTGAAAATGTTTTGGCATATAACCCTTCCAGTACACTCAGCCAGAAAATTACACACAATGCCCGGTATTTCCAAAATGTTAGGGACATGGGTTAACTACACTAGAAACTAAGCAAAGAACTAAGCAAAGAACTTGCACATAAATTAGGTAAGTGACGTGTTCTCCTTCTGCTACGCTAAAAAAAAAAAATTGGTCAGCTCCGAAGATAACTGAATGAAGACCATCGGTTTAATTTAACTTGTTGGTCATTATTGTTTATGGCAACATTTATGATGACCACATCTCTGCCATTAAGGTAAAATGAATGTTTAAAGAAGCCTGCAGCACCTTTGGTACCAGTAGTAACTCTTAGAATGTAACAAAACTCAAGTGTTTGTTTCCTACAGTAACTATCACCTATTTCAGCTCACACAGTTCTTCAGTCTTGAACAGCCGTAACACAAGACTCTAATCTGCAGTTAGACAGACTAAACCTGGTGGCTACCACCAGTACAGGTTAAACAATACTTGCTCCTAAATCAACTCTTTTTTACAACATCTGCCTACACAGCATCCACACTGCTACACAAAAATGTAAGTGAAACTTTCTTTGACTAGTTTAACTTTTTGTACTAGGATGCTGCTTAATGTTTACAGTGAAAGACAAAATGAAAAAAAAAATCTACCCTCCTCTTTATTTCTGTGTCTTAACTTGATACGCTCTAAAAAAATCTCTAAAAATTTAAGTAAGTAGTAAGGAGCGTGTGGGTTTGTCTAGAAATTTCCTATCTACCAAAGTAAGCATAAGTGAGCTGCAGAAATTTCTTCTGTTTTTATGCTGTTTATTCCACTAAGAAACAAAGACATTTAAACCGTCAAAGAAAAGTGAACTAAATGTAAGTATACAGAGACATTCACTCCTCAGCCCACAGAGAGGCAGGTAAATTCATCTAGTGTAAATGTATCAAGTATAGACTTTGAAAATACTGTCAAAGCTAAAACAAGCAAATTATAAAGGCAGCCATTTTATCAGCCGTTTTATCAGACCTGCTCAATGGGAAGCAAAGGTAAAAAGAAAAGCATATACATATTTACGTCCACTGTTTTACCCATGCCACTGCAAACTGAATAGTTAGAAGAGAAATTATGGGAAAAAAAAAAGGAATGGTAAGGATCTTCCTCTTACACAATAAAAATATATGAAGTGAAATATTCTTCAGTAAAGAATTCTCGATGCTGGTTCTAAGATATTAACTTCAATTCTTAAAGAAGCGTACTTCGATTATAACTTTAACAATGACAGATACAGAAGAGAATGTCAATATCTGCTAATCCGTCATTTGTTTCTGCTGCACCAAAATAATGTCTACATTAAAAAAACACTCCACTTACCAAGTGCACTTATAGCATCCTCAAAAAGATTTGATCGAGATGTATCACCTGTTGTACTGTAAGATGAAGACAAGTGCAATGGTAATTACAAAACTTTGGAAAACTTCCTATTTTTCAAAAATAGCAGCAGCAGCTGTAACTCTAAGTGGCCCCTTTTGTTTTTTCTTTAAAAAAACAACCAAAGAAAAAAAAAACAGGCTTTCCAAAGATCTCTCTCTTGGACTTATAGTGAGACAAGGTTTTGCAAACTTACAATACTACCATTTTTAATACTTAAAGACCAACCTCCCCCCTCTATTCCCCAATATTTTGGCTCTTACCCATCTGTTCAGGGATTAGCCATCTGTTTGCTTGAATACTTCAAAGGGTGGGAGAACACTGTGGATTTTTCAAAAGTACACAGCAGTCTCGTTAACTGCTTCCCCTTAGTCACTGGTGTAATTCAGTCTGACCTCAATGAGTACCCAAGAAGGTCAGCGGGAAGCATTAATTAAAATCTCAGTATCCCACTTTTCCAATAAAATAAACTGCTAATATTTGCAATCATTCTTTTTCAGGTTATCAAAGTAGTTATGTTACAGGATAAAAGACTCACCAAGGAGCACAGATGCACAACAGAAGGCTGAGGAACCCCAATAGCCTAGTCAGAGCCAAGGGAGCCCCTGTCCTGGCTCCTGACAGGGCTACAAGCTGAAGCTGATCAGCCCCATGGACTGAGGGTGACACCCTCAACGGGTCAGCAGGAGAGGAGAGGCTCTCCAGGTCTCCTTACAGACCCAGGGCATTGCTACTTACAGCATGATGGGACACACGGATTGCCAGGAAAAGGGTTTGGAGATTGTGCAAGACTTATTATGGATTATCTAGGAGAAGAGCAAAAGGCAGGGGAAGGGAAGTATCAAGGCACTCTGTGGATGAGAACTATGTGGGGAAAAAAAGAGGGAAGAAAGGATTAAAAATGGTCAGTCACATGTAAACAGCACTTGACTGGCCATGCCCTGCATCTGATCACCAGTCTGTTCTACCTCCTAATTAAACTCTATTTTTAACATTTTTTCATGATTAGGAGTGTCTGTCCTTGGTGCATGTGTGTGTATGGAGGTCTAAATGCCAGTCACTGAAGAAGGAGCTACAGGGGCCCACATGCCTGGGATGTTGGCAAATGAAGAGACTGAAGTGCATGCGTACTGTGTGGATGCCTATGCACATCTGTGTGCATTCACCAGTGAATGTCAAGCCCGATAAGCTGGTGAGCCGGCTAAGAAGCTTGAGAGCTAGGTATGGAAGGGCTGCGACTCAGAGTCAGCTGCTGAAGGGCCTGTAATGTCCAGGGGTCAGCTACAGGTACAGTCACAGGCCTCAACCAGCCAGCGGAGAGATCTATTTGTTCATGTCTTTATGCATGAGGCAACTGGGCAACCAGGCGATCTAGAGACCAGCTACATGGTATAACACATGTCTACAGACAGTTCCTGCATGGACACACCATGCACACATGTGCATGTGTACATGTGTACAAAGTGAGCATGAATATCAGCAGCTGGACTTAGGTTGCAGACCTCAGGTGGTTGCATGCAAAAATACTAACTGGGGAGGCTGGGAGATCTAGGGTCCAGCTACTGGAATAGACTGAGGCCAGTTACTGGATGGATTCGTATTCTACATATGTATGCATGCATGTATTTTCCACTAGTGAGCTCCACCCTTGAGCAGCCAGATGGGAACAGTATACCTCTACTGGGACTACGTGCTTGATCTCGATACTTCATGGACCTGGGGACATGGAGCTGCAGCAGCCTCACATCTATCAGGCTACCAGAGCTGGCAACTCCTAACAACAGCTAGTGAGAGATCATCAGATTAACCTGAATCAGTCTGCAGAAGATGCCATTAAAAATCTGACAAGGCACATAGATGCATTTTTTTGGTGAGAAAAAAATCATTCTAGCTAGAATGCTTAACGAGTATCTATCGCCAGTAAGACTTAGGACAACTAAAAAAGATCAAAGGCAAAAGAAGACACCAGCTTGCCCAGCCAAGGGTCAAAAAAAACTTCACCAGTGTAGGTAATTTAACTTCTAAAGCAAATCAAAAACAAAAAGTAGTCAGAAAAATCCAGGGAGGTGATAACTACAGTGTATTTGTCAGATTACTCTGTTGCTTTCTTTTATATCTTTACACTGAGACTGCCTTACCGCATGCAGGTTTTACAACACTGCGGTCTCTACATGAAAGATCTGGAAAGGTGTTCCAGTTCTAAAGATTTAATTTAATCTTTGAACCCACTGAACAAACTGAGCAGCAAAAATCCCACTTGTTAACATTAAAACTTTTAAGTTATTCTATTGACAACTGAGGTTTCATTTGTATCCCACATTAAAAAGATGTCCATTTCTCAGAATTACAAAATTAAACCAACAGTTAATATATTTAGTGTAAGAAATCTGTGCTGAGATTTTCAAGATACTTGCCAATTGCAAATTTTGTTTCCTCATCACCAAATCAAATAAATATTTGATGGTATTTAAATACCACCATTTCAAAAATTAATGTCTTGTGCAATAGCACTCACATAAATAATATACAAATAATTGCAAGCCAGTGTATGAAAAATGAAGACCTGATGTTATGCAGTAATTCGAGGGCCATTAGGTTATAGTTAACAACATTTTTATCCCATGCAATGCTTAAGCAATTTTAGGTGAGCAAAGCCAGAAGTATAGGACAGGAACGTAACCTCTAACTCACACTTGATTTTCTTGAATGTTGAGAATTGAGGTTAAAAGCTATTCCAACTCCCACAACTATCTGCAGATGGGCCAAGTATTGTTCAGAATGAATGAGTTTGTGGATTTAATATATTACATGATCAAGAGCAATACTATAGCCTACATTTTAGAAGGAAAAGCTCTTTCCAAAAATTAAGAGTCCTACAGCAACACAGAACTTAGTAGCATGGTTCAAAGCTAACCAGTATGATTGAAAACACAGCCAGAGGTCTATGAACAAGACAGGACACACTTCTTTTAAGAGCTTTGCTAACAGTAGCTCCCCACACTGGGGAGTATCAATCTGAAAGAAAATCTGGGCCACAGTAACTCTGAAATGCCTAAAGGGAGCATAAGCCCTGTGTCATTAAACTCCCCACTCCACAGATTTAGTCAAAAGTCCACATTCCCACACAAAAAGGTACAAGGGGAAAGGGGTACACACTACAGTCAGTAATATTGTACTTTAGTCAGAGACTGGAGTTAAAAAGAAAAAATTATGCAGAACAGAAAAAATGACTGGACTAACACTGCAATGGAAAATTCAACTTAAAGCCAAAACTAGAAGCAACAGAAATGGACACAGAAGCCAAACTGAAAGCTCATTCATACCTGTCATTTGGTGATGGGCTGACAGCAGCTGGTGCCTCAGGTGGTTTTTCTGCTGGCTTCTCGTCTTTAGGAGTACTCACAGGTGCAGACTCACAAGCAACTGCAGCTGGTGCTGGAGTGGTAGGGACAGGAGCTGGCACAGGAGCAGCTACAGGGGTTGGTGCAGGGACTGGTGTGGGAGCTGCACTTGTCAAGCTGACAGTGGCAGTAGAATTTGACTGCTGAGTTGCTGTTGCTGCTGCTTTGGGCTATTGGAGGACAACAGAATTCAGACACAGCACAAAACTCCTAAACCAATGCTTTCTATAGTCAATACATTGATTAAGTTCTGTTAAGACCATTTGTGCTTGACATTGCTGCCTCAACAAGTATAACGTTAAAATATTCCAACATATCAACTATAGTGCCCCTTATTGTGTTTAAACAGGCAACTGGTAGTGCCACCCAAGTGCTTACTCAGATACCTAAGTATTCACACTGTTTGCATATGATGTGAAATGCAAAGATAAGGTCTAAATATTTATAGACTGCAATACTCCAAATATGAAAACAATATTGTGTTTTATAAAAGTGCATTTTCAGATGAAACTAAAACAGTTGTCAAGAGACTCTGGCAAGTGTAACAAGCGTAAGGTTTTCTCACCACTCACATTTGGAAAGAAGTGATAAAGGTAGAAATCACTTTTCATTGTAAATACTATTTTCTGAAACATGAGATGGTAAGAATTAAGGCTAACAGATTTAAACTGAACTTGAAACAAGTTTTACTTATGCTGTCTTTACATTTAAAGCATTACATAACATTTCACATGCTTGACTTCAGTAGTGACCACCAAAAATACAGCAGAATCAAGGGTTACTAGATCTACAGCAACAAATTTAGATTTGCAAAAGCTCACATATAACTGTGATTTAATCTTCATGCCTCACTACTGCAAATATGTAATAATCATACTAGATATAAATGATTGCAGCCCCTGGCCAAGTTATGGAATTAAGCTTTTGAAAACTGTATCAACTGTAGTCCCTTACCTACAAATACCCTTATGGACTGACACGGCTGAGCCACACTCCTGCCTAACCAAGAGGAACCGTTGAACTTTAGCGTAACACAACTACTTATTCAAGACAAATCACTTGCAGATAATGTTTTCTTAAACTAGGAAAAATGTATTTCCTCCTTATGTCTGAAAGGAGAGTTTGAGAATGAATAGCTTCCAACAGGGCAGACATGGTAAACATGATTTTAACAAGTATTCATAGAAAAAAAAAGAAAAAAAGCTCAAATGTAAATAGTTCTGAGTATCCGAAAAGGTTTGCAGTTGTGCTTATGCAACAGACAACTCTTGTACAGAACAGACTCAAAAGTAGGAAAAATGAACTTAAAGACTTAACAAAAGGACCACAATACTGAAGAACTGTCCAAGTCCAAAATACAGGTCCTTTGATATGACAAGGTATTGGATTTAGCAATTTTTCATGGGATCTTTGTTTCTTACGCTATAAATAAAATGAAAGATGAACTCTGAAATCTTATCAATACCTCTTTGCTTCCACTGATAAATGCCTCTTCTCCCAGCAAACCAGACTAGAACATTTGTTTGCTCAGGAACAGTACAACAATAGTTGCATTCAAATTGAGAAGATAATGAGCCAGCACTGGACAGGAGTGAAGTGTTTTCACTTCACAGGAACATGGGTTTTCTTTGTTAGGAAGAAGACCTCTAACTCCAAAATTAACTTCGTATCTCAAGACTTAGATGAAGCCAGTTTTATTCAAATTCCAAATGTCTGGAATGCCTAGAAAATCAGTAGCTTGAGTAGAAATGCTTCAAATATGTGTCAGAATCATTCACTTCAATTTGCCATTGAGGTCCTTCAAAACTCCAAGATTTTTTGACATATGTTTTCTGTTAAGCCACTAGGTTTAAGCTGCTGAAAAGCAACAGGGCGAGACTGAAAGAAGTTCTGTACATTCAGTTTAGTAACAATCTAGCTTCCAGTCTTCCTTTTAAGCAAATCCCTGGAGGGATATCCCAGAGACAAGGAAGAAGGAATAGCAAAATCAAAGTCTGTCAGTGGAAAATATTTTCTTCAGTATAAACATTCAGAACAGAGCAGCAACAACAATCAACTTGGTTGCACAAGGTCTGAGAAGTAGTATTTCAAATCTATTCAAACAGTCATTTTACTGCTGACCAAAATTCTCAGATAACCACTATCCATTGGTTTCAAGGCATGTATAATCAATCACTCATCATAATGAAAAAAAAAAAGCGAATGCAATTCTGTTTTCAAAAATAAAGATTACTCACTTTTGTCACCATAACCACCACAAAGTTCTTCTCATCTATTTTGTATTCTTTAAGAGCAGTATCATCATTAAGAATTTTACCTGGCAAATAAATCAGATGCAAGTTCGTAACAGGTCATTCAACAGATTGTTATATGAGCTTGGTTTTCCCTTATAAAAACACACTTCCAAAAACACAGAAAAACAAGTCTTACGCAGGCTTATGAACACTAATAACTGTACAAAGTCTTCTGGCCATTAAGTTTTGGCAGTATAGCTCCTACTAATTTTCCTCCTATGATGTCCCCATACTAGTTAGATGGGAGACAGTCTTTCTATTTTGGTAGAAAGCCTGACACTTGCTCAAAGTGTTGAATATGCTTCAAGTCATTTAAAACATAAGTGTAAAATCTAGCTTTATTTAACTTTTAACACAGAGATACAAGTAATGCAAAGGAAAGATTTTAGCATACAATAAGCTGAACTGAGTAACTTATGCCTGCTTATACACTCTAGACATAATGAGAAAATTCCTGTCTGTTCTCTTCTGTTAGCACTTAAATTTAGAGAACTATTTATGGTTCCCTGCCACAGTGTAAGTTTATCTACTTGAGATAAGTTCGTGACTTCACAACTTTAAAAATGTATTCTTGAAAGAAGGCTAAAGCATTTGAAAAAGCTATGACTGTTCCACATCCTGCTACTTTGATAGAAGGATGAAAGACAATGATCAGATAAAACTACAAATCTTTTCTTCTTATACTACCACTTCTTACGCTTTATAAACAGAGATGGCACTGTGGCTATTTACCTCACTTCTACAAGAACTTAAGAATATATTAAACCACACAGGCATTTTGTAGAATAAGTTACTTCAAAGGAAATCCCACAAATCATAAAATAAAGTCTGTACCGCACTGAGTTTTAGAGCAGCTTATTCTACTACAAAGTTTTCAGAAAATATTTTATAGTTTTAATTGATTCATTTTCTGAGGAAGATTCCAAATTTTCTGAATTGATTCATTTTCCAAAGAAGTGCCAAAGATCACTTCCCATTTCAAGATTAAAATACACACCTTCAAAACCATCCTCAGTCATGGTGGAATATATCATTTAACTTTAACTAGTAGGAGACATCCTTATACTGATGATTGCAAGGAAAACAAGAAATGTACACAAATATTATGGCACTTACAACACAAATTAGGTGGTACTGTCCTAGTCCCCAGTGGTTTTATCTTGGCCTTTCAGGTCAAATAATCAAGAATGTATTATATATACTGTAGTAGTAATAATGCATGTAGCAGGTGGTGTGGCATCTGACTCACAACCTACACAGGCTTATTTCCACTTTTCTGCTGTATAAGCACTTTGGGGAAGGAGCTTGCACAACACATATTTGCAGACATCCTATCTTCTCTGGACACGCTGCTCTCAGGGTTTCTAGACTGATATAGATGACAACACAAGAGATTACTAATCACTGCTGACTAGCAGTAACTTTTTTTTTCTTTCTTTTTTTTTTTTAATAAGAAACCATTTTAGTTAAAAATGGGGTATTTCTTATCAGGTTCAGCTGGGATATCACTTTACCAAAGTACGAAACTTCTGAAGTTCATTTTAATCCATGTAAAAATATCACCATTGCACCCCTGTTGTATCTCTTGTCCAAGATAAAAAATAAAATTCATCTTTGAGGAGCAAAGACAGGGTTCTGAAAATATGAGAGAACCATTACTAAGAGTACACTTCAATTTTAAATCTTGTTTTTTATATTTTCTACTGCTTGTGGATTATACAATGCTGCAGATGAATTCTGGCTTTTGAAAATATGCAAACCACATTGTATTATCTTACGCAATCCCTGATTTTTTTTTAATCACAAAATACTAACAATGTCATACAATTATATATATCACATGAGGCCTTCTACCTTGTTCATGTGTCTTTATTATATATGTGACTGTCACGCTCACGTTCTTGATGTGCATTCTCTTCACTCAAGGCCAAGGGACAAAATTTGCTAAGAAACATAGTTGTAGGAAGCCCTTCAAACAAGTAGAGACTCTGGACTCATCTTATGATTTTCATCTTTCTACCACGATGAGTGTCTTTATCTTACTAAAAGTGGAAAGCCAGTACTGCTTACAAAGCAGAAAGCTGGAAAAGTAGACCACCAAAATTTCTTTCAACCGTGACTTGAGAGGAAAAAGCAGTAGAAGCGTGAGTCGTGGGATGGAATGTTGATATGAAGTGAAAACAAAATCCGTCTCTATGTATTAGTAACAGAACAGACCAGTCAGGTAGAAGATGACAGAAAAATATTACCACAAAATTTCACCAATTATGTGAATTATATATATATATTATATTATATATATATTATATATATATTATTATGTATTAGTACAAACCTAGTAATTTCATGTCTCTATCTGACATTAGCCTGCTTTTTGCTATTACATAATACATGTTTTTAGTGACAATTTAGAAGTATTACAAATTGCAGAAACAAAGGTACTTGTAATTAAAAGACATGGGTTTGGTAGTGGGTGTCTGTTGTCAATCTACAAGAAATAATCTATTAAACTGTCTGAGGTACAGGGAGGAATGCTTCAGGTATATACACAAAATAAACTGAATAAAAGAAAAGAGTTAACCCATAACAGAAAATGCTATCTGCTTAAATATGTTTTTTTTACAGCACCCAAGACTAAAACTGTTAGTGTATTATGCTATGAGAGCACAAATAACAACAGAAACACAGAATTAAAACCCCAAAAAATCTGATATAAGATTGAGAGCTCCCCTTGACAATGAGGTTTGTTGCTGGTTTTCTTTTTGATTAAACTTGTTTGCCTTTCAGAATTTAACATATTTAGAAGATTTAACATTCAAATCAAAGTCAAAGAAGAACAGAAAAAATATGGTAGGTTCAGATACAACATCTTGAAAATATCTATTACCTGCATAAATTAGTTTTTGGCCAGCTACTGGAAAAGCATCTTTCCCCCTTTCTGATTCAATCTTCTCTTTCAGCGCCTTTACCTAAAGCACAGAAACAGTCTTGTTGAAAAAAAAAGTTGCTTTACAACAAAAACTTTAAGTACACTTTGTTCTTAAGCTTTTACTACTAAATAGTAGTTTTCAGTCATATATTGATTATTCACTTGAAGTACATCAGTCTTTCAAAGATGTCAGCACAAAGCTTCCCAGTGCAATATGTACCCTCCACAAATACTCTAATTCAAATACGAAGATGAGAGACAACTCATTTATCCATTAAAATTCTTAAGTACAAGTCTATGACAGTAAGAAGTTGAGAAATCTGGGCAGAAAATACTTTTATCTTCTGACCCACTTCTCTTCCCTGTTCTTTTTCTGAATGTAGCGGTACACATACTATGCACAGCTAGAACTAATCTTTATCATAACGACTCTTCATGGAATGTCTGCTTTATTTAGTTAGTTAGTTAGTTAGTTTGTAAGGTCACCATGACATTTGATTTATCTTGCTGGAATCACATGAAACCTCGATAAGCAACAACTTGTGCAAATTGTCCGGTTGTTCATTTTACAGACATTGTTTTCAATTATTTCCCCTTCCCGGTAATACGTGGAGCTTTGCCTAACAAATTTAAGCCTACCCCAAAATCATTTTGCCCTATTTACTTGTTTATGCAGACCACTGCCATACAGCCTACACCTTCAGAGCACTGCAAACAACAGCTCAAATGACACATTTTTAGCTGTGATCAACCAGGGGGCCTGTGTTCTCCACAAAGACCTTGTAACAACATCCTGAGGAGACAAAGGTTGTTCTTGTAGAAGAGCGTCTGTAGCAACACATTTGAAATCGTATTTTAATACCTATATCAAAACATTTATTGTTGCTTCTTGACAGACAGACGCTGCCAATCTATTATGAACTTAGTGATCCAAACTAACTCCACCTTCTAGAGCTTTCTTTTTCCTGCATATTCATAAGCTTTTTTTCATGCAATGCTTTGCTGTTGATAATGTATCTAGCAATTCCACCAGCTAAGCATGAGAAAATGTATTTGTCCTGTCAGCTGAGCTGGACTGGGAATTATTTGTATCACAGGTAGCTTCAGTACTATCATTGCTCTTAATTTTTAAAGCAGTAGCTCACTACTAGGGTGGCTTACATAGTAAATACACTGAAACAACATTTTAAGATGTTAAATGATAAGTATTTACTGAGACTCAAAAAGGCCAGCTTTTCAGCACAATTAAAACCTGTCATCCACTCGACATGCCAGCCGTATTTCCTGGTTTCCTATCATTCCTCTGTAAATAATGTAAATAACCTGTTTTATTTCTTCTTTTCCTTCATTGGTCTCCTCTCTTCTTCTCCCTCTTCCTCTCAGATTTTACTTCTGAAGTTTATTAATGGGTTAATTCTTTCACATTTTGGGTGTTTGGTCCAACAGAGATTGACAAAACTCGAACACTGACAAGAAACTGCATCTTTTCAACAGTAACAAGAAAATAAGAGCTTGCTTGCTTTACTATACTTCTTAACCCATCAAATGAGACCTGCAGAATATAAACCATTCTGTAATCCTGCACCTAGGTGATACAGGTGACTGAACCACTAGCCACAGAAGGATACAGAACACAAGCTAGACATTTGCTTTTCTACAGCAAAACAGCAGCTCACTGCTATCCATTAGTATTCAAGAAGGTCAAAGCATTAACTACTGTAATACTACTGATTTGCTG
This sequence comes from Anser anser, assembly GCF_964211835.1. Taxonomy (NCBI): domain Eukaryota; kingdom Metazoa; phylum Chordata; class Aves; order Anseriformes; family Anatidae; genus Anser; species Anser anser. The sequence continues at coordinate 35,619,737 of NC_139723.1, read as the reverse complement.
ATAGCATCACCATTCTCTTGCACTTACTTGTACAAAAGTAGTTCTGTCCCTGGACTTAGATTTGTTTAATGGCTTAAGAAGATCATTTCCTTGAAAACTAAAAATATAAGTTGTGAATTCGTTCCCAATTGTTATTTAAAGCTGACAGTCACTCACCTTACAACACAACAATCTGCTTAGGCTGTGGATAAGCAATCAAGCATCTTTTCTAAATATTTTAAAGTATTAGGTTTTTTAGGCAATGCCAGTTAAGTTTCCTGCTCCCATCAGGGAAAACTATCTCCAAAACCATGCTGAAGACATGTTGTTTTAAATGCCTACGTTTTAACATAGTGCTTAACTATTCAAGTATTTAGGTACTTTTACGAATGACTCAAAGATGATATCTCAAAGCATTTCACTCAGTCACTATGTCTGCTACGGATATATAACAAATATTGTAATGTGATCAGCAAGTACTATGTATTTTGACAGAGAAAACTAAGGCTTTTTTCAAGTCCTCTGCACTCTATCCAGCTACTGTTTTCAGATGTCTCCTGGCTTTCTGGAAGTTTTTATTATTATTAATGTCGTGGCTATGGTCAGGACAAACTAAACACATTAACACACAATAATTGCACTGTGTTAAGGAGTTTGGGTATTTATTGCCTTTGTGAAATAGTGACTGTTAATACAACTAACAATACAAAGTTATACGCAAGCAGTTACCACTGCTTCCCCTTTGCTGTCTGACAGGAGTGGGGCTGTCAGTGGTCAGAAGGAGCAGAGCACTGAGTACGGTGATGCCACCTGCACGAGGTTGGAGTGTGGTTAACTCCAGCTGTGCAAGCTTAGCCTCAAGCATCCCTAGAGGTCCTCCACAGCCAGCTCTCACAGAATCACAGTGGTACACTGGGTAGGACAAAACAACGTGTTTGCTCCCCAAGTACAGAGGCACTCTGGCTAGAACCTGCCAATACAGTGGCTATGACTGGCTTCTTACAGGAATTAAAAAAAAAAAAAGAAAAAAGAAAAAAAAAAAAAAAGAAAGAAATCGAAGAGAGAAGGCTGTTACTGTTTCCAGTACAGGTCTCCTGTATTTTCTGTACTTGCTAAATATGTCAATCATTCTAGGAACACATAATATACTAAATTCAAACACGAATTACTTCAGACCTCTGACATTTCTCCAGCTGACAAACAGTTTACACAGACCTAAAACAAATTTAAGCTTAACATAGCTCAACTAATTTACAGTAATTTGCTAACTATATGCATACACACTGCCATTTGCAAAGGCAAGGAACATTAACTTAAGCTTCTCATTTAACTGGACATGCACTCTCGTCTAAAGCAAAACTTTTGCAATGCAAAGATATCTCATGTGGTATGTTGATTCACAGTAACTTGACACATCGTGAGCTCCACATTATAAATTAAGAAATTCTGGAATGTGGTTCAGGTTGTTCCTATTAAATTGGAAATATATACAAGTAACTTCCAGGTGATACATTTCCAAACACGGCAACTGTTTATAGAGAAGAGTAATTTATATAAGGGAAACCCTATTATATCTCAGATGAATTGACTTAAGAGATCATATCTTTTAAACGGAAAAAATAAATGAACTTTTATATTTAAGCCAGCTCCGAACTACCAGCTTGAATCGTAGAGTGATTTGGGTTGGATGGGACCTTTAAGGATCATCTAGTCAAAACTCCTGCCACAGGCAGGAATATCTTCCATTAGATCAGGCAGCCCAAAGGCCCATCCAACCTGACTCTGAACAATTCTAGTGATAGGGTGTCCACAACCTCTCTGGGCTACTGCCCACTGTCCTGTTCCAGAGTCTCATCACCCTCATAGTGAAATGTTTCTTCCTTATGTCCAGTCTAAATCTACCCTCTTTCAGTTTAAAACTCTTACCCCTTGTCCTGTTGCTACAGGCCCGGGTAAAAACTCTTTCTCAGTCTTTGTTAGAAGCCTTTAAGTATTGAAAGGCTGCAACAAGGTGTCCCTGGAGCCTTCTCTTCTCCATGCTGAAGAAAACCAACCCTCTCCACCTTTATTCACAGAAGAGGTGCTCCACTACTGTGAATGTTTTCACGGCCCTCCTCTGGACCCACACCAACATGAATTGTTTTCAGTGATGCTCAGTGCCAAGACAAGACACAAGTGGCACAAACCAAAACACAGGAGTTTCCCTCTGAACATCAGGAACGAATTTACTGTTGGGTGGTGGAGTATACCTCCTTGGAGATCTTCAAAAGCTGCCTGGACATGGTCCTGGGCAACCTGCTCTGGATGTCCCTGCTTGAGCAGGGTGGTTGGACCAGATGACCTCCAGAGACACGTTCCAACCTTAAGCATTCTTTGAATTGATGCTTATTATTAAAGATGTTTTCATAAAATATGGATTCTCTTTATTCTGCAGCACTGTGACTGCTGTATAGTCCCAGGAGAGGTGCTCTGGGGATCCCAGCACAAGAAGGACCACAAAGATATCAAGGGTCTAGAGCACTTCTCCTTCTGAAGACAGGCTGAGGGAGCCAGGGTTGTTCAGCCTGGAGAAAAGAAGGTTCCAGGGAAACCAGAACTGGCTGGGTGGAAAATGGACTGCGAGCAGCTCTGAGGAGAAGAACCTGGGGGTGTTAGTTGACGAGACGCTCAACATGAAGCATTTAAGGCCAGGCTGCACGGGGCTTTGAAAAACATGGCCTAGTGGAAGGTGTCCCTGCCCATGGCAGAGGGTTGGAATTAGATAATCTTTAGGGTCCCTTCCAATCCAAACCATTCTATGAGTCCATGATTCTATGTTCCAGTCCCTTGATCATAGCGGTAGCCCTGCACTGGACTCTCCAGTGTGTCCAGGTCTCTCTTGTACTGGGGGGCCCACAACTGGACACAGTACTACAGGTGTGGCCTCACCATTGCTGAGTAGAGGGGGAGGGTCCCTACTGTCCGTACTTTGCCTAATGCAGCCAAGAAAAACGATAGCTTTCTTAGTGGCAAGGGCACATTGCTGACTCATGCTCAACTTGGTGCCCAGCAGTTCCCCCAGGTCCATTTATGCAGAGCTGCTTTCCAGCTGGGTGACCCCCAGCATGTCCTGGTGCCTGGGACTGTTCCTACCCAGGGGCAGGACTGCAATTCTCCATGTTGAACTGCACGAGATTCAGCCAGACAGGCCATTTCTCCCGCCTGTTAAGGTCCCTCTGGATGGCTATGAGGCCCTCTAGTGAGTCAGCTACCTCCCCAAGCTTTGTGTCATCAATGAATTTACTGACGGTGCACTCCATCCCATCATCCAGGTTGTTAATGAAGATGCTAAACAAGACTGACCCAGTACTGACCCTCCACCTGTTACTGGCCTACATCTACACTTTGCACCACTGACTACAAGCTGCTGGTACTGGCCCTTCAGCCAGTTTTTGAACCACCTCAGTGTGCTTATCCAGCCCGCACCTCCAACAGCTTCTCTACGAGGGACAGTGTAAAAGGCCCTACTGAAGCCCAGGTAGGCAACATCCATTGCCTCCCGCCCATCTATCACATTGGTGATTTCATTACAGAAGCTTGTCGGGTTAGTCCATGTTCTGGTTTAACTCTAGCAGGCAGCTCAGTGCCACACAGCTGCTCGCTCACTCTCCCAGGTTGGATGAGGGAGAGAATCAGAAAGGTGAAACTGCAATAACTCATGGCTTGAGAAAAAGACAGTTTACTAGGTAAAGCAAAAGCCACATGTGCAAGCAAAGCAAAACAAATAATTCACTTGCTGCTTCCCATCGGCAGGCAGGTGTTTGGCCACCTGCAAGCGAAGCAGGGCTCATCAAGCGTAGCAGTTTCTTGGGAAGACAAACACCATCAGTATAAACAACCCCCCCTTCCTCCTTCTATACCCCAGCTTTTACTGCTGAGCACGGCACCACATGGCATGGGACATCACTTTGCCAACTTGGGCCAGCTGTACTGGCTGTGTCACCTACCAATTTCTTCTCGTGCACCCTCAGCCTCCTCGCTGGCAGGAAAGCATGAGAAGCAGAAAAATCCTTGGCTCTGTGTAAGCACTGCTCTGCAACACCTAAAACCAGCAGCATGTTATCACCACTGTTTTCATTCACAAACCAAAACACAGCATCATCTGAGCCTCTATAAAGAAAATTAACTCTGTCCCAACCAAAACCATGACAGTTAGTCATGAATTCCCCTTGGTGAATCCATGCTGACTGGTCTTGATTTTCTGCTCCTTCATGTGCCTGAAATTGTTTCCAGAATTAGTTGTTCCATCACCTTGCCAGGGATCAAGGTATGGCTAAACAACCAGTAGTTCCCTGGGTCCTCTCTCTCACACTTTCTGAAGATAGGGCAAGGCATTTGCTTTCCTCCAGTCTTCAGGCACTTCTCCCAGTTACTGTGATCAAGTAGTTACAGAAAGCAGCCTCACAATCACATCTGCCAGCTCCTTCAGCACTCATGGGTGCAACCCATCAGGGCCCATGGTCTTAGGAATGGTCAGTCTGCCCAAATATTCCCTGGCCTTGAGTACCATGATAACATTGCCTGTCTGCACTGCAAGCAGCATGGAGTACCTTGGCCTTTGCACTGCCCCAGGTAAACAGGTCTCCTGTTTCCTTCAGGAGAGGGCCCATATTTTCCCTAGTGTTCCTTCTGTCATTGAGGTACTTGCAGAAGCCTTTCTTGTTGCCCCTGATGTCCTTGGCCAGATTAAATTCCATCTGGGCTTTAGCTTTCCTAACTTGATCCCTGGCTGTTCAGACAATGGGTCTGTATTCCTCCCAGGCTACAAGTCCTTGCTTCCACTCTCTGTAGTTTCCTTCTTGTGTCTTGAGTTTGGCCAGGAGCTCCTTGTTCATCCATGCAGGCCTCCTGGTATTTTTACCTGACTTCCTCTTTGTGACAATGCATCACTCCTTGCAGGTGATCCCTGAATGTTAGACAGCTTTCTTGGGCCCCTTTCCCCTCCAGGGCTTTATCTCATGGTACTCTACCAAATAGACACTTTAAGAAAAAAAAAGAAAAAATAAAAAAACAGTGCTCTTAATGGTGAAAGTCCCCCATGAGGGGTAGTGAATGTGAGGCTGCTCCTGTTTGTCTGTAGAGGGTCTTGTGCACCATCTCCCATTCTTCCTGGTCAGGTGGCCTGTAGCAGACCCCCACTATAATATCACCTAGCCCTGTCTTCCCTCTAACGCTAACCCATGAACATCTGGTCATCCATCCCCAGGTAGGGCTCCATGCAATCCATCTGGTCACTGACAACATCATCTCATCTCCTCAGCCTGTCCTTCCTAAAGATCAGCTACCTTTCCATTACAACACTTAGTCGTGGGAGCCATCCCACCACATCTCCATGATGCCCGTAAGACCACACACAGCCCTGCAAGCAGACACGCTTCTCTAATTCATCTTGTTTATTCCCCGTACCGTGTGTGTTACTATACAGGCACTTACTTAAGAGTAAGGGTGAAAAGGGTGCCTGACACTCCTTTATCAGAGGGCAGCGGCAGCACATGCCCCTGGCATCCTAGCTCAAGGGCTGGCTATTCACACTTGTCAGAAGCCCCTGAGCTTGTCAGAGGCCACTAGAGGTTCCCTGGGCTCACACCTTTACTGGTCTCCCTCACCTTTGTCCTGGCCTAACAGCAGCAGGCACCCTCAAGTTCCTCAGAGGGCTGCCAGGCTTTCCTCGGTGTTCCTGGACCTTGAGCCCAGAAGGTCCTGAAGTTTCCTGACATTTCCCAAAGCAAAGCCAAAGATTGTAGCACCCGTTGGCTGCTTCTGGGAGCTGCGCTGGAAACCGTACCCTAAAGATCTGGAAACAGAACACTTTTACACTATGATAGCCAATCTACAAATGATCTCATTTTTTTTCCCGCCCCCTATGAATTTCAGATGTGTGACTATCCCTACTAGTCAGAGAATACTGAACACAATGCCCTTAAGAATAGCTGCCTTGCAATCTGTTTAATTAAGAGTCACAGCTGATGAACTCCTAACTGCAAAACAGGTCTTCCAAAGAAATACCAGTCCCTGAGTGCATCCCAGATGGGCGTCCTAAAAACAGGTTACGTGAAACTGATAGTGCTAAGATGCCCAGCTGTTCCCTACGGTTATTTTAGCCAGCTAACTAAGTGGGACATGCTGGGTTCCTTCTAGGCAAGTATTTCACATAACTCAAGTGTACTGAACAAACTCACTCCCTTCTCTCTCACACACCAATTTCAACTTCTCTTACTTTATACACTATGTCAAAACGGACAAGGAAAAATCAGGTGAGATAAAATCACATTTCTTAATTTCCAATAAAAAAGCCACCAGTATACTTGTCATTTTTAACTACATAGCCAAAATAAAACTTCAGAATTTCTTGAGATCAATAGAGAAACTGGATATAGAACCAAAATGGACACCTTCCTGCATCAAGTCATATACTCCCCTCCTTCCACACCACAATCTTCATCAGGAATCCAATCCACAGATTAGTGGATCTAAAGACAAGTAAGGATTTTTTGCTATCTCTTGCACTACAGGGTTGCTACGAAGTTTCTTCTGATGTTCAAAACACCTTTTTGCTGATTTCCAGCCCAAATTAATTCACTGACTATTAATACTCTTCTGTTTCTATGCCAGTGTTACAATTTAAGCATGAATAACCCTTCCACCTCCCTTGGTGCGTACCACTGTAGTTAGCACTACCAAACCCTCCTCCCAGCTCATAACCTAAGCCAGCCTGGGCCCTTTAGCTTACTTTCACTTAATAGTCTCAGTCTTCCGCACCATCACAGCACCTCTTTGCTGTACCAGTGGAAATTCATTCCTCCTGGGAATGGGTGGCCAGCAAACATGTAGAACAGTGACACTGCTACTCTTGCAGGAAATTCCAGGATTTACAAGCTTGAGGGCTTCATCTTTGGGACAGACATTTCCAAACAACAGGCCCTCCAATCAGATAGCCAAGCACAAGCGTTGAGTCCCTTAATTCCATCATGTTTCTATTGCTTTTGTACTCGTGTATTACTCTTATCAAATTAATAAAAATACTATAAATAGATGGATCCCAAAACTAACTCCTAGAGACCTTCACCACCCACCTGCCTACAATTCAACTGTTTCGAGAAGGAACTTGAACAGAGGGGGGTCTTTGCAATTCTGCTACCAATCTTCACCTGTTCTGCAATAGACTAACAAGTTTATCCCGGACTGGAGAAACAGTCACCTTTTAGACATGGTCAAAAGCTTTCAGTCCAAAGGGCTTTGCTCTTCTCCCCAGCTCCTGAGCTAAGACATGTGGAGGCTCCTCTCAACACTTCTGTTTAGAGATTGGGCTAACGTTCCCAAGTTTTCCCTCCCACTGAAAACACATATACCACACGCTGCACTGCCATATAGATGCTGCTCAACCAGTTGAGGATAACGTTGTTGTATCCAACAATAATCCAGATAATGAAGCAACAAACTCATCTGTGTCACAAATTTTAAAACCCTTAAACTCCATGATCACACATTAATGGCAAACACCTTGCCTGTTATTGAAATGTCCAGGGCATAAGATGCTTCATATCTAGTAACTAAAGGTTTTATAGTAGCTTCGTTGATAAGACCACATCTGGTCCTAACTTTTCCTATGAATAATAAAAGCAGGTTTTGTTGTTGCAAACCTACACTTACAGAAATCTCTCATATGTTTTTCCTTAACGGGACATTCAATAGTCAGGAAACCACCCTGAGAGTTGCAAGAACAGATTACTGCCCTGCATTGGGTTCCAGAGGTATAACAGATGCAGTAATTGAGAAGGACCATAGGAGAGGAAGAGTCCTGTGAATCTGTTCAATTCATCTTTTAATGACTGGTTGAAAAAAAAAAATAGTATGTACTCAAGAAAAAAGGCACTTAAAGAATTATGTCAATATTTTAAAACGGCCTCACAGGCAATATAAAGTATTCATAAACTACCATATTTGCCATTCGCATGTGTGATGTTACAGCCTGTATACAAGGAAAGCATGGCCTAGTAGATGAATAGCCTGGAACTGGCAAAGTAAAAATCCAAATTTAGCTTTGCCACTTACTTCCTAAGCAATTACCTCTGCCTTTCTAACTTCCTTTCCAAAACTGTGTTCATTTACACCTAGCTGAAGTTTATCAGTAGAGTAGTTGCTGTTACGCACTGCCTGGAGATCAACAAAATGAATTTCTGATCTCAAAGTTGGCCTCTAGGCACTTCTATCCTGCATTTCAAAATTGACTTCAACACTTTAAAAAAAGGAGTCATTAGGGTCACGATTCTGATGCTAAATGATGACTGAAATGTCTGTACACATGAAGTTTTGTAGTGATACATGACTAGATTTCAACATAAAGCTGAGCTTTAAGCAACAGAAAAAATGCTCAGCTGTCAGTACATTGCAAAAACAGTAGAAAGATGTGGCTTTTGACAGCTCTCAGTGCTCCCTATGAACTCACAGGGGCTTGCCTTAAGGAGAAAACTTACATTCTGTAAGTGGTGACTCTTCCATGGTCATGCTGATTAGCATGAACAAGTATATTCTCCTCATACTGGTTCTATTGCTTTTACTCTATTTGAACAGTTTCTAATATGAGGAAAACTGGTAAGACATTTTAAGTAATAAGATAATTTTTTTAAAAACAAAACTTTTAATTCTGCATACTGACAAACCAATTGGAAGAGTACAACAAGCTTTATTTAGGTACACTCTAATGGCCTTCATTTTGGACACCAAAAAACAGTTAGAAATATGAGGTATGAAGCGCAGGCATTCAAGCTGGGGGGATGGAAGAAAAGTATTTCAGCCGTACTTCCCTTCCTGAGTCTACTCTACCCCTGGGACAAGGAATGACAAGAGACAGGGAGAGATGTCAGCATTTATACTACACTTCGACTCAGTACACCTATAGCAGCCACCAGCCCTTTCCTCTGCTTTCCACGTTCACTTGGTGCTTCCTGCAGAGCAGCACACAAAAAGGAGAGCCTGCAAAGCCTCTGTCTGGTTCTGACAGGGCCCGGATGAGACATGCTGCACCTCACCATGTCCTGTAAGATAAAAACAGATTTGTTTCAATGAGTCAGCTCAATCCGAGTATCCTGTCACCCACGGCAGGAGAAGACATTGGCAGCCATATTCTTTAGTCCTGTGTTTAAACAGATATATACATTTCCCTTCAGGAAAGCGTTTTGCTGTGCTTCAGAAACACAATGAAAATACTTCCGAAAGACCTGCTAGTATGTATGCACGAGGGCAGCAATAAGACTGCAGAATGTAGCACGATTGTTTGCTCATACTATTCTTTAATTAACCTACACGTCCACCAACCATAGATTGCAAAGGGAACACTTTCTAGCCTGTTGTTATCCATATCAAGTGCAGACACCTTGGCCTACCAATCATATTTAAAGCCTGTTTTGCAGCTACATACATAATTATCTATACAACCTGTATATTTAACTTGTCAGTTCACTCACTTGCCATCTTGGAAATAGCGCTCGAAGAAAGTTTGGACTGTTGAGAGATATAGCACATAATATTTACAAATTATTATTAAAGTACCAAAGTAATTTTTTCTTGCTGGCAGTTAAACTGGAGAACATTCCAAAATAAAACTGTAAACTTATGACCACAGAGGTAACACATACAAAAAATAAGTTACCAGAGAAAAACACATTCTAATATGAATAAACTTAGTTGTATTCATAATTTATGCCACCATAACTTATTCTTCATTATATTTTAAAGAATGTATGCCATCCTATCCAAAGTTCTTTGGAAATTATACCAGAACCATAAGAAAATATATTCTTGAAGATGTGACAGCCTAGATCTTCTTCAGCCAAGAACTAAAACTTCCTTTGCTTGAAAGGTCTAACTCTAGCCATGAAACATGGAATGAAAGAGATTAGCCACAGAAGAGAAGCAATTGCAGAAAAAAGAACACTTAAAATAAACATGTATTATGAGAACATAACTTTAAAATGCTATCGTCTGTAAAGAAAGTATTGAAATAATGAAAAAATTTGCAGGTAATCCTTAACACTTACTCTGGTGATCTCTGAAGCTACTGTTTTTGCAGAGTCATCTATCAAACCTCAAGCAGCATGTACAATCCCTTCAAATTCACCCTTTCTGCAACTGCATATAAAATACAAGTAGACAAGAGCAACACAACAATCTTCAAGAAGAAGAGAAGGATACCTGCTGTAAAATCAAAGAGGAATTAAAGAAAAAATATCAGGATTTGGGCAGATAGAAAGACATCTCTATTCTGGATGGATATTTCTGGATTTTGAAAAAGATCGTGAGAGCACTTTTCCTCCAACCAACCACTAAGATTATAAACTGTCAGGGAAATATAAAAATCCTCTCATCAGAGATGTCTACAGGATTAAGCAACACTGAAACACATGTAGAAAGGGGTTGTCAGAATAAATTCACATTTCTTCAAGGTTTACAGTCCTCATACAATCTGATTTTACCGTTTCACCCTGAAATACTCTCTCGCTGTTGCAGAGTTCTTTCTAAAGCTAATAAATACAGGAAACTGCATATTCAGCAAAACTAAATCTATTATTTCTGTATGACAGAAAAAACACTTTATGAGAAAAATTAATTCTACTTAAAATTAATTGACTCATATACTCAACACTCTTAACCTTTATTCTTCATTCAAGGCTGCTACAACAACAGGCATATTTCTAACAGAAGCCCACAGGTTACCAGGAAAGCTCCAAGAAACATAATCAATACCCAGAATCGGAGAATATCCTGAGTTGGAAGGGACTCTCAAGGATCTCCAACTCCTGGCGCCACCCAGGACCACCCAAAACTCAGCCCCTATGTCTGAGAGCACTGTCCAAATGCTGCTTGACCTCCGGCAGGCTCGGTGCCGTGACCATATCCCTGGGGAGCCTGTCCCAGTGCCCGACCACCCTCTGGGTGCAGAACCTTTCCCTAGCACCCAGCCTGACCCTCCCCTGTCCCAGCTCCATGCCGTTCCCTCGGGTCCTGTCGCTGTCCCCAGAGAGCAGAGCTCAGCGCCTGACCCTCTGCTCCCCTCGTGAGGGAGCTGCAGGCCGCCATGAGGCCTCCCCTCGGCCTGCTCTGCTCTGGGCTGAACAAACCAAGGGACTTCAGTCACTCTTTGTATGAGTTGCCCACACATTTTACAACAACTCCGTCTTTGTTTCCAAGTATCTTTCCTTGTCCCAGAGAGGATAAAAATGAATACAAAGTATGTTTCAAAATCGCACAGGGTTTTGATATATATATATATTAATTTTTTTAAAGATGCTTTAGTATAACTCTCAATATACTGAATAGATACAATCAGATGAAACTAATCAAACTTATTTTTTTGTGCGGGTTCAGGAAGAGTATTCACTTTTGTATGAGTTCAGAAATCATGCTTTACCTATTCAGATGACAGTTTCTGCAGTAGTTCAGAAATTTATCATTGTACTCTCTGAAGAGAATTAAAGCAGCTTGTCCTTTACCATAGATGTCCCCCACAAATGTACTTAAAGGTACCTCCTTTTTATGTACCACCTTGTTGTTACATAACCAGAATGTTTTCTAAACCCCCCACAAATGAGAAAATTCTTTGCTAAAACATTTTATTTTGAAAAATCTCCCTAAAAGCGGTATCTATTTTTCCCCTGAACAATGCCTATTTAATCCATAGAACAGAAACATATGTCACACCTCACATTTTCTCTACATGTTGCTTGGATCCTGATTCATTTGTAACTCATTTTTGCTGGAGCACACTCCCCAGACAGTTAACATGGCTTACAGTAGCACCTATCCTACATTTCTAAACTTAAATAACAGGACCTTCCAGCACAGGGAGGGTATTATGTGTGCATCCAGAAGTCCACACACATGTTTAACAATAAAGTATAAGCATATTAAGGATATATCAGAACACACAGAAGGTCAAACTTCCATAACTAAGCGTACTGTTGACACTGTGTTAAACAGGTGGGCATTTCACTGTGGCAGAACAGCGAAATGTGAAAGACCGTATTACATGAAGTAGAGGATGTCAAAGGACTCCTGACATCCTGACTGCTCCTTCGACTCCTCTGCATTTTGACACTGAGGATATTAGTGTTAACAGCACAGGGAAACTGAAAAAGAAATAGGACAGTCTTACTTAAAACTGTTATCTCACTTCATAACAGAAGTTAAAACCGTAGAGGTTTTTTTAATCCTATTTCTCACCTACTTCGTGATACCTACAAACCAAGCACTAGATTTAGAAGCCTACAGCATCAGTGGCATGACCTCAGACAAGAGACGTAGCTATACAGGTCTGCATTACTATTTGCTTCTAACACGTAGCTTAATGTGCTTACTCTCTCACAAACAATTAACAGACATGACAATGAGCTTGTGTAGATAAATGCACCCTTTCATTTACCCTGGATAAGTCTGAATGCTAGAGTACTGAACTGTTTGGTGCAGAACACTAGAACGATTACAGCTGGTAAATCCATCTTCTGTACAGAGCATGATGAGAACAACATTTATTTTTACACACTACAGAGTCTTTTGCCTAGCACTAGCACTTCCACCAGCAAGAATAATTCACTCTTTGACTCTGTTTTTTATTCAGTAAAAATACTCAGTGGGCTAACACTTTCAAACACATTTAAACAGAAAACAAAGTCACAATATTAAAAATATGTTTTGAACTATAAAAACTGTCTGATAAAGCAGAAAATAATCATCTGCTTCCGTAGAAGCTGTAACAAGTCTAATTGGTTATTATGAAGTGTGTTTCTTCATATTCCCTCCAGAAGGTGTATTTAAATATTTTCCTTACTATTAATGAGAGTTCTCAGTTACAAGCATAAATTCTTGTTATAATACTACCTTGTACTGTAACATCAAGTCTCTTTAGATTCATTTTTGATTGAGAATAAAGGGAGAAAGTGCGAGAAACAGAAGCCAATTTTAGAGCAACAAGTTTCCTGGGCCTATTACAACTAGATCATTTTTGGCCTTGTCACAGTATAGGGCAAAGCTCCAAGTAAACAAGACTACCTCTAGCAGTGAAACATGTACGTGTAGTTTGAACACTAAAAGCAACGTCTCCCAAACTCCCCACAACACACATATTTATTTCACGATGATAGAAAATTAACCTAAGAAACCAGTGCAATTATCAAAAATTAGTATTTTTCAAAAATCTGACCAAGAACTTCCAAACATCTGGTTAACAAAGTATATGTGAAAGAGTTTTCCTCACTTAACTGAGGGCTCAAAATTGTTCTTCCCTTTAAGATCTAATATAAACAACACTTTCTACAGTAATTTAATATTCCAAAAACTTGTCCAAGAAAGTTTAAATACATTTTCACCCCCACACCTCTAGAGTTAACAGAATCAAGGCTTCATACTACACACTTTAACACAAAGTTCCCCTCAAATCTTAACCACATTTCTTCTATTCCTAGCCAAGACCTAAACTACTATGCTCATGAGAGGCATTCTTGTGTCAGATACTGAACTACTGTAGCAACTACATCTACAACCAGCGTGCATGGTGGTTTCCCACAATCCAACTTTTAGCTAATGCATTTTGCTGTCTCACAGGCTGGCAAGCGTGTTTGACTGGCAACATTCTTCTGGTCCTCCCCCTGCTTTATTTTCCAGGACCTTACTTAAAACAGAGAAGAGAAGATTAAAAGAGAACTTTTCTCGGTAATAAGCAAAGAATGATGTTTTTTAAATCCTTGGAGGTTTCTAACACATGCTCCAGTGAGACACTTTGCCATCTCCCTCCGTCACGCTGTTCGACCAAATGAGCTCTTAGTCCAGTTTTAGCTACCCTCCTTGATTGTTTTAAATGGAGGTGGAAGAGGGTAAGCTTCATAAAAGCCGGCACACTGTCCCAGAGTTTTCCACAGCTTTGCTGCCCAGCTGCCACGTGCAAGGCTGCTGCAGACACCTCCAGAAGCTGAACTCACCACGCCACTGGAAAGAAGGCCACGAAGATGTCCGTACTTGGCTATGTGAGGCAGCTATCCACTCAGACTAGTGACAAGGTGCCCTCAGAGCCCCCCCCCCTCCTGCTCCTCTCAGAGCCCCCCCCTCCTCCTGCTCCTCTCAGAGCCCCTCCTCCTCCCAGAGCCCCCCCCTCCTCCTCCTCCTCCCAGAGCCCCCCCCTCCTCCTCCTCCTCCTCCTCCCAGAGCCCCCCCCTCCTCCTCCTCCTCCTCCCAGAGCCCCCCCCCCTCCTCCTCCTCCTCCCAGAGCCCCCCCCCCTCCTCCTCCTCCTCCCAGAGCCCCCCCCCTCCTCCTCCTCCTCCCAGAGCCCCCCCTCCTCCTCCTCCTCCTCCCAGAGCCCCCCTCCTCCTCCTCCTCCTCCCAGAGCCCCCCCTCCTCCTCCTCCTCCTCCCAGAGCCCCCCCCTCCTCCTCCTCCTCCTCCCAGAGCCCCCCCCTCCTCCTCCTCCTCCTCCCAGAGCCCCCCCCTCCTCCTCCTCCTCCTCCCAGAGCCCCCCCTCCTCCTCCTCCTCCTCCCAGAGCCCCCCCTCCTCCTCCTCCTCCTCCCAGAGCCCCCCCCCTCCTCCTCCTCCTCCCAGAGCCCCCCCCCTCCTCCTCCTCCTCCCAGAGCCCCCCCCTCCTCCTCCTCCTCCCAGAGCCCCCCCCTCCTCCTCCTCCTCCCAGAGCCCCCCCCCTCCTCCTCCTCCTCCCAGAGCCCCCCCCCCTCCTCCTCCTCCTCTCAGAGCCCCCCCCTCCTCCTCCTCCTCTCAGAGCCCCCCCCTCCTCCTCCTCCTCTCAGAGCCCCCCCCTCCTCCTCCTCCTCTCAGAGCCCCCCCCTCCTCCTCCTCCTCTCAGAGCCCCCCCCTCCTCCTCCTCCTCTCAGAGCCCCCCCCTCCTCCTCCTCCTCTCAGAGCCCCCCCCCTCCTCCTCCTCTCAGAGCCCCCCCCCCTCCTCCTCTCAGAGCCCCCCTCCTCCTCCTCCTCTCAGAGCCCCCCCCTCCTCCTCCTCCTCTCAGAGCCCCCCCCTCCTCCTCCTCCTCTCAGAGCCCCCCCCCTCCTCCTCCTCCTCTCAGAGCCCCCCCCTCCTCCTCCTCCTCTCAGAGCCCCCCCCCTCCTCCTCCTCCTCTCAGAGCCCCCCCCCTCCTCCTCCTCCTCTCAGAGCCCTACACTTGCCTGAAGACTCCTCAGCAAAGCCTCATGGGCGGCCAAAATGCCCGCTCGCCCCCTCCCCCAGCCTCGCAGGCAGGGAGGAACCGTACAGCCAGTGCCACCTGCCAACTCGGGAGGCCAGTTTGTAACAGAACCCCCCCCCCAAGTCACCCAGAGGTCAGCCTGCAGGAGACACAACACCGGCCCGGCGGTGATGCGCAAGGCCCCGGGGAGCGCCCACCCGCGCTCTCCCCGCAGCCCCAGCCCGCCTCACGCCGCCAGCAGGGCCACTAAGCCCCCTCCTGCGCCCACCCCCCTTCACCACACACCGCACCCCCCCGCGGCTTCGCCCCCACAGCCGCCACCACAACCCCCCGGCCGGCGGCGGGCGCTCGGGCCCGGTCCCCGCCGCTCCTCGCCGTGCCAGGTACGGCCCCTCGCCCCCCCACAAAGCCCTCGCCTAGCCGTGAGGGGAGCGAGCCCCGACCCGCCCCCCCACACACACCGCCCCTCGCTCCCTTACCGTCTCCTCGGGGTCGATGTCGATGCGGAAGGTCTGCTGCTGCAGCGTCTTCAGCGTGATCTGCATGGCGGCGGCGGGCCGCCCGGCAGCCGAGCCGAGCCGAGCCGAGCCTTCCCCCGGGGTCCCCCCCCCCCCCCGCGGAGGAGCAGCGTGAGGCGGTGCTAACGGCTCGGAGCGGCGGTTGAACGCCGTTGAAGGGGGGGGCGGTGTGAGGGGTAACGGTGACGGGGGGCGGGGGGCGCCGAGGCGGGAGGGAGGGAGGGCGGAATGCGGCTGCGCAGTGTGTTGCTAGGGAGAGAGGGGAGGGGGAGGGCGGCGCGCATGCGCAGGCGGCGCGGTTGGGTGGTGCCGGAGTTTGCCCGCCACAAGGCTGCGCATGCGCGGTGGGAGGGTGGTGGCAGCGGCGGGACGTCGTCGGCTGGCGTGAGGGGCTGGGAGGTGCCGTGTCCCTGAGCGTGTGTGACAGACTTTTTAAAGGCCGGTGTCTTTTCTGCGTGTTTAAGTTGAAGTGCGTACATTCGTGACGAGCCCTACCGTGCGCTCTCTTCAGAATAGTAGGCTGGTTCTTCTTATCACAGGTTTTACAGCTGGTGTTCGTGAGGTGTTAGTGAGGCTTTCCTGAAGTTTCCATCGTCCTGTCGGCGTTAGCATCCCACATTAACAATCCAGGCGCACAGACACCCAGCCCAGGTGAGTTGTTCCCTCAAAATGGTGAAAAGAAAGGGACAGTGTAGCGCCTGAACTCTGCTAGCGCCACTTTTAATGGTTACTGCTCCCATGTGATGAGTTATTAACCTCTGTTTCCCTAATTCCTCAGGCAGTGAAGAGAACCCAGCCACAAGGAACACTTAAAGTTGAGGCAGCTATACAGGTGAACAGAGGTAATGTCCCCGATCTCAACGAGGCGATCGGCTCCGGGGCGGACGCGTTCTGCACCGGAGCGGGGCATCGAGGCGGGCAGGGCTTTTTTTCGGCCCCGAGGCCGGCCAGTCGAGACAGCTGAGGGAGCCGCCGGGGCCCGGCAGCCGTCGTGAGGGAGCCTGACGAGGCGTGGGCGGAGCCAGCAGCGCATTCCCCCGCCTCCCCCCCACTCCCGCCCCCCCGGTGTCCAAAGGCAGCCCCTAGGGAACGCGGCGGGCAGGGCGGGGCGCGGCAGGGCGCGCAGGGAGGGCCCCTCGCCGCTCTTTTGCAGCGGTCTTTTTCATCGGTGCTTGTTACCTGCTCGTGGAGAGCCCGGCCGTGGTATCAACCAGGCAGAAAACCATGGCCTCCGCATCTCTTGCGGCCTCTCCAGCCGCAGTCACCGATGTGGCTACTCAGATGGAGGGCTCGGGGAAACACGCAGCCGTCCAGGTCTTGGGCTGCAGGGTGTGCACGAGTCTTCTGTCGGTATCCGACAGCAGCGGCGAGGGGTATGCCTGTGGGAGGTGTGCCCAGGTTGAAGAGCTGCTCAGCCAGGTAAGCGGAGCTTCGGGAGGAGGTAAGCAGGCTCAGGAGCATCAGGGAGTCAGAGAGGGAAATTGACTGGTGGAAGGGTACTCTACCCTCTCTGAGACAGACTCAGGAGCCAGCCACAGCACAAATGTCTCCTGCTACACCAAAGACAAAAGTTCCCTCATCCTGCCAGGCAGCAGGAGGGGACATAGGACAAGGGGGGGAATGGAGTCAGGTTCCTGCTTGGGGTGGTAGGCGAGCCCTGTCCCTGCCCCCCCTCACCTTCCCATCTACCCTTATATAACAGGTATGAGGGTCTAGAACACAACAGTCAGAACAACGATGTAGACAAAAGCCCGTCCCAGTTGGAGAGGGTGCCTAAGGCAAGGCAGCTTACCCCCCGCACCACTACTGTCAAAAAAGACAGTACTGACTTTTTTAGTAGTGACACTACTGTCAAAAAAGACCATCTTCTGTCAAAACACTGACACTACTGTCAAAAAAGACCATCTTCTGTCAAAAAAGAAAGAAGGGTTATTGTCATGGCAGTCTCCCTTCTGAAAGGGACAGAGGGCCCAATATGCCGACCAGACCCAACCCACAGGGAAGTCTGTTGCCTCCCTGTGGCTCGGGTGGGAGACATTGCTAAGAAAGTCACTTGCCTGGTACAGCCCACCGACTACTACCCGCTACCGGTTTTTCAGGCTGGTAATGACAAGGTAGCAAGGAGAAGTCCGAGAGTGATCAAAAGGGACTTCAGGGCTTTAGGGCGACTAGTTAAAGAATCAGGGGCACAGGTCATGTTTGCCTCTGTCCTTCTGATAAGAGGGATCAATGTTGACAGGCACATCTGGCGCATCAAAATGTGACTTTGAGACTGGTGCCACCGGCAGAACTTTCGGCTTGTTGATCACGGGAAGGTCTCCGTGACACCAGGCCTGCTGGCACCAGATGGGATGCACCTCTCTCAGAGGGGGAAAAGGATTTTTGCCCAGGAGTTAGTGGGGCTGATAGATAGGGCTTTAAACTAGAGTTGAAGGTGGAAAGGGATAAAACCAGGCACGCCGGTGATAAGCTAAGGGATGGTGCCCTAGAATCAGAGGGACCGTGAGCTAGTGAGGTCCTTCGGTCTGCTCCACGAGGTGCTGCGTCCATTGAAGCACATTTGAAGTGCTTCTATGCAAACGCACGCAGTATGAGGGATAAAGTGGATGAGCTAGAAGTCTTGGCCCAGTCCCACAGCTACAACATCATCGGCATAAGCGAAATACGGGATGAGTCCTGTGACTGGTGTGTTGCAATGGATGGTTACAGGCTCCTCAGGAGGGACAGAATCACAATCACAGAATCGTCTAGGTTGGAAGAGACCTCCAAGATCACCTAGTCCAACCTCTGTCCTAACACTAACAAGTCCTCCACTAAACCATATCACTAAGGGCTACATCTAAATGTCTTTTAAAGACCTCCAGGGATGGTGACTCAACCACCTCCCTGGGCAGCCCATTCCAATGCCTAACAACCCCTTCAGTAAAGAAGTTCTTCCTAACATCCAACCTAAACCTCTCCTGTCGCAACTTTAGCCCATTCCCCCTCGTTCTGTCACCAGGCACGTGGGAGAATAGACCAACCCCCACCTCGCTACAGCCTCCTTTAAGGTACCTGTAGAGAGCGATAAGGTCACCCCTGAGCCTCCTCTTCTCCAGGCTGAACAATCCCAGCTCCCTCAGCCGCTCCTCGTAAGACTTGTTCTCCAGACCCCTCACCAGCTTCATTGCCCTTCTCTGGACTCTCTCAAGCACCTCAACGTCCTTCCTGTAGCGAGGGGCCCAAAACTGAACACAGTACTCGAGGTGTGGCCTCACCAGAGCCGAGTACAGGGGGACAATCACTTCCCTAGAAGTTAACAGAAGTTACCAAGTTTCCTTGGTAACCATGGCTGTCTTTTTCTGGCCAAAGAGGATGCAAATACTTGGTGAACATGGTAGTGTAATGTAATTGAACCCCAAATTTCTGATTGTCATGTAACGCTTTGAGAAGTTCTACTTGGCTGCTTTGTTAGTGTAATTTTTTCAACAAAAATCGTACTTTAATTCTTTACTACAGTAAACTTGGCTTCACAGAAATTTCTTACTGGAAGCACAGCCGAGCAGAGGCCAGCCAGGCTGCATTGCAGTGCAAAGGAAAAGGGGGAGACACCTCTCCCTCCTGTGGAGTATGAATGTGTACATGTGTTACACGCACAGGTGGTGGTGCTGCTGCTGTCGTCATCCACCTCAGGCTCTGACACGCAGCTGCTAGCCAGCCAAAGCCTCTTAGGGCTTTCGCAGTCAAAAAGAAACTGCTGACTGTTGCTAGTAGGAATCCAGTATTCTTTGCAGCGCAGAGTAACTTGCTTGCATTGCAAGGAGAGCCATTCAAAAGTAGAGGCATGAGACAAAATACCACTTGCTGTTTTTTGCATGGCTGTTTACAACCAAAAATACACTGAGTGCTCACTTTCACTATTGCCTTGACACCAGATCTAGTTTAGTACTTTGCTGATAAAATAAAAGGGATTTTTAGTTTCAACTTCTCATTCAGCAGCTCAACCTACGTTGTGCTGAGCTTCATGAGAAAATGTACCTTGTGCTGCGGAGTTGTATTGGTTTCACTATCCTTTTCTACTCAGAATATATCGAAAGTAAACTACTCATATTTTCATTTTTGTGGTTGCTGGTTGTAGTGTGAAACAGTTCTGCGCAGTTTGTGGTGGGGCAAGGGTTCGTTTACGTGTAGGCTGTTCAGTTCTGCCCTGACAGCTTGTGAGAGCCTTAACATTACTGTGAAGCAGCTCCAAAGGCTGTAAACTGCTAAGGATGAAGTTTTTCATGACTGTTTATTTGAGTTTTGAGCAAAAAGAAAAAAAAGCTGTGATTTTAGTCCCCCTGCTGAATCATCCAGGGACTTAGGACGACTCATTCTGTGGTGGGTAATTGTCCTGTGTTCAAACTGGCATATCACACTTACCAAATTTTTTGTGCTGACTTGGTTGGCATGCGAGCCTCTTCTTTGCAAATAACAAAACTTGTATTGATTAGAAAGAGATGTACAATGGAGCCTAAAAGTTAGAAAGAATTTTTGGTGGCGAATGCACACAGTGATTATTTTTTGTTTTTCAAAACTGGACTTTCATTTCCAAGTAACTTGATCTCCACCATATGGTTTTGTCCTTCTCAGTTCTCTTCTGTTGCCGGTGATTCCCTAGTAACTACTTTGATGTTAGTCTTTCATGTCTCCCAGATGGAGGTATATTGTTTTCATGTTTTACAAGTTACTAAGTGAAACCAAAATATGTTAGGGGAGATAATTGGAAAGTATTTGTGTCTCCATTATACCTTTACCTACAGTCCAATTTGTTTACGTAACCCCATCGCATCTGGAAGCTGAGAAGATATGTACATGTAAGCCCCTGCAGCGACAGGGATGTTAGGCGCTGCTGTCCCTTTTTGACTGGAACAGCTATCCAAAGCTTAAGGGTCTTGCTGGTAGTTTATCTGACCGCGTACACATGATGTGGAGCCTGAATTAGCTAGCAGCTGGCATCTGTGATTTCCCAGGTCTTTCTCCATTGTGTTACATTTAATGGAAAAAGAATTTGGCAGCTCAGACAGTAAACAGGACTGATGCAAACCTGCATACGTACAGAGAGTGTGCAAGGTCCTGATTCTCTGAGCTACTGGTGGCCCAATAAAAATAGTATCACCATTGCTGGTAACAGACTACAGTCCTGCTAGCTTTGTCAGGCCTAAGGAGCAGGGCCTATTAGGCTTGGCAACTTACCAGAACCTGCTTTGGGAAAAGAAACTTTGTAATCAGTGTCTCATGTTAGGGTGTAGAGTTTAAGGCAGTAGCAAAGGCCTTGAAAACATGGATGTAGTCTGAAAGAATATGCCCAAGGATCTATAAAAATCACTTAAATGCAGTTACCAGTCAGGAAGTATAGCCTTGAGCTAAGAAAAACTGCTGTAAGTATCATAAAGAGGAAAAAAAATAAAAAGGAAGGAAGAAGCTAAGCAGGAGAAAGGCAGAGCAACAGGATAACACACCTGACAACCTGGGGAAGTAACACCTTCAAACAGTGCACAGCATGAGGTCCAGCAGGCAGAGGCCTAAGGCTAAGAACTTGCTTGGAGAGTCAAAAATCTTAGGGTAAGATCTCACCACAGGGTGTGCTACGCACACCAGTCCTAAGCTGTCAGCATACTCCTGGCTTCAAGGACCCTGACTGTTACAGATCTTTAGGCACAACAGCATTATCCAGCACTGTGCAAATTGAGATCAGTGTGAGTACCACTGTGTGTTTTCACCTCAAATTCTGTGTATTTCACCTTTTTAACCGCTAAAAAGTCCCTATTACATGTTACTGCAGTCTAGCTGGTTACTCTTAGTAAAAGGTGCTGTGTTTCCTCTTGGACACATATGAACAGATACTTTTATCAGTCGCCCCTGCCTGGTAAATCAGTGCATTCAGTCTCTGCAATGATTTGCATTAAGTACCTAGACCCTGTTGCCTGGGTCATCACACTGTCGTAGATAACTGTATTTTATTAAGGCTGTCAATCATTATTTATATTACCATAATTTTTACAAGTCCTGGAGTAGGTGAGCCATTACTTAGATTCCAGTTTGCAGGAATTGATACAGCATAAATTAATTTACCCTTAATCTAATTTTACATGTGCTCTGGCAGTTTATCTGACTCCTGATGGCAGCGTATTTCTTTCGCAACAGCAATGATTTTGATGTTTCCTTGAGAGGCCTGTACCCATGAAGCTGCTTCTAACCTTCCACAGTCACTCATTTCCACTCATTTATTCTGAAGACAACACTGAACCTGCTTCAGTGTTTGTCACAGTAGTGAAGCGCAGCTGTTCAGGTTAACCCAAGTTATTAGACCATGAGGTAATAGGCAGTGGCCGTGGGAGCGCTGGTAACTCTCAGCAAGGTGGCAGCAACCTCTTCAGTTGCTACCAGCCACAGCCAGAAGAGGATCTGAATGTGACTTGGTTGGCCTTATCAGTGCCCTCTCACACATGGGTGCCTCAAGGTCTGAAAACGCTATCAAAAGGGACTGTAGCCTTCAGACTGAGAAATCCCACTCCAAAGCAGTGGTGTACTGCTTGAATGAGAGAACTGATTCGTCTGTGTTTTCAGCACCACACCCACAACCATGGAAATTCCCGTTAGAGTTTCCATCAGCGCTGGGATAACCCAGATGTTAGCACTGGAGCGTGCACAGAAGCAGCTGCAGTTCATACATGCTAACGTGTGGGATGTATGAGATCAAAAGGAAGCCTAGCCTTTAGTATTAAATGGGGATTTAAATTTCGTATAAGTAGTGATTCATACTTGGGGGTCTTTTAATTTGAAAGCAATTGCTTTTTTGTCATTAACCTTTTAGCTTGATGGGTACTCAAATAGCTGACAAGAATATTGGGAATTCACTGTAAAATAACAGCATGGCTAGTGCATTAGTCTATCTCCATGACAGGCTTATATATTTATTACACTAATTATGTGGGTGTAATAATTGCATTAGGAATATCTCAATGATATTTTCCATCGATAAAATCACTACCTAGCACGTGGAAACTGACAAAAGACTTCTCAGCTGATTCAAATCCACAAGTTTGCCTTAAACATAACATAATTTTTCTCACTCAATACGAAAACCTGTGATTATTTTTTTCTTTATTGAGTTTCAGCTGCAGTAAATACAGCAAGTATATTAACTTCCAAATTTGAAATCATTGTTAATTCATCTTACCCCATTTATTCAGGATGCAAAGGGTGAGGGGAGAAGTCGCTTCAGGGAGTGTCTGCAAGGCATGCTGCCTCTGAAAGCTATTCCTAGGGCATTGCTTCCAACAGTCCAGCTTCATGCCAGCACTGTGCCTGCAGTTAGAATGTAATCTCTTCATATATAGTATTTGGTTTTGTTTATAGGCTCTCCTGTGGTCATATCAGTGTCACTTTGCTACTCCTGGATATGAGGTTTGCCAAGAAAGACTGTGTGGGAGCTTGCAGTTGAATTCCAGGCTGCATACCACTTGATGCCCAAAGCATTTTAAAGCAAGTATCGTCTTCCTGGCTTGTAACAACCACAGCTAGTGGCTGTGGAAGCTTATCCCACCCGTATCAGTGCCCAGAAGAGACTATTGACTGGGCATCAGAATTAAACTTTGTGCATCTTTGTATGCACAAAGACTACTTGTCAATAAAGAGAGGGAGGCTTTGGATTCTACATTCTTCAAGAATATGTGGAAGTAAATGAAACCTTCTATCCATTAGAAGTTTATTGTTTAATCACTGGTTTCTTTTGGAGCACTGGGCAACTGGAAGGGAAGGAAATAAGAATGATTTGGATATGACAAATGCCAGTGTGTGTCTCTGTGGACAGTTAGCTGATGGCTGAGCCTGTTAGGAGGAAGGGCTATTCTCGCTGTAGGGAGATTTTACAACACTTCAGAGTACAGACTCTGCCAGCTATTTTAATATTTAGGCTTACTTTCAACTTCTGTCCTGTCTTTGTCCCTGTCTTTGCTGTAATAACAAGCACAAATGGAAGCCAGAAGCTGCATGTTGGCCTTCCGTAGTTCAGCAGAGCTGCTGTGAAAAGGCTAGACATCTGAATGCTTCCAAAACAAGACCAATTATAGCATGAGACATTAGAATGCCAAATAATGTGTACACAAATAACGTGTACACAAATGCAGCCCATTGCTATTTCTGCAGTCGGACAATATCACAGTAAGGGTCTTCCCCGCTTCAGGGCTGGACTAAGCAGTTGTGGAATGGATTGCACTACAAAAAGCTCCTAGGGAAATGACATCAGAAATTGGCAACAATTAATCTAGAGTGTTGATTCCAAGAATAATATTTATCTGAAAAATAGTGAATCAAATCATGCAGGTCTAACTGGGCCTACTATGAATAAATTAGACCAGTTTATTTTTGTATGAGTCATTAATCATATTACAGTCATCACTGTGGTTATCTGAAAGTATTTTAATTTAATCAAAATACAGTTAAAACTCATTTAAACAAATTTGGCTTTAATTGTACTGCCTCACACACACATTAATCTTTTCTAGCATGGTGTGAAGAATTAGACACCAACATAGGTCTTTTTTTATGCATATCTGACTATGGATTTATGCATTTGTTAGTTTTGAGCATGCACTTTACAACAATTTGCTTCTATCCTCACTTTAGGATAAAAGAGAACAATATGCCATGCTCTGTGGCTTCCGTGACAGTGTTTGTAGCTTGTACGGGCCACCTGCTGTGGTGTAACGTAACTGCTGCAGCGCATTGCTTTCCTGGCATATGCATAACCTAGCAGCTGGAGACTGTGAGCCCTCTGGATTCATCAGGAAATCGCTTTTATGTGTACCTACTCTGTACATTTCAAGCCATTTGTAAAATAATGGTAACTCCTAGGTCACAGAGACCACACCGTCACTGTTGTTTGCAGGGGCATGTGTGGTTTCTCTTCCGAACTTCTGATCAGAGTGCGGTCAAGAATGAATTCAGACCCTAATGCACTGAGCTTTGTTCAGCCAGGATCTGAAAACCTCCAAGGACAGAGACCCCACAGCCTCTCTGACTCCTGCTACTGCGCTTAATTATTCCCACAGTCATTTTTTCTTCTTTTTGTCTATGCTGAACCTCTCCAGTTTCAGGCAATATCACTGTCTCTTGCCCTCCTAACAGGCACTGCTGGGACAAGCCCATCCCCATCTCCTTGATCCTTGATCATCCGTAGGCATGGGGATTTTGTTTGGTGCCCCGAAGCCTTCCCTGCTGCAGAAGGGCTGGACCTCATAGGGTTTGCAGAGCCCGGTTAAGGCCTCATGGGTGCTGAGCAAAAGAGGGATCATTCCTGCCGCCCCCAGGGAGAAATATAGGGGAAAATCCTTGAGAGCAGGATTAGGGCTGCCTTTGAACTGGCATGGGAAAAACCATGGGAGCCCAGAGTGTGGGGAGAGCTTGTGGGACTGTCACGCTGCCTCAAAGGCAGGCGTGAGGTTTTGTTGAACTCTTGATGAATGGATTTGGAGATGTGTCATGGTTGGGGTGACCTGACAGAGCTCACGGAAAATACGGCCAAGGTTGCAGTGACTGGTGGGAAACCAATGCTGAGCACAAGATTAATGATGCTGGGGACGGAGTGGTCAGTGGCCCAAGACCAGGGCCAGAGCGCTGCGGGGCAGGACAGCCCATTGTGGTGGCTCCAAGCGATGCACTGTGAGAGCCTGGAGCGACGGATTGTGACTGTGTGGCCCTCGCTGCTAATATGTGGGCGCAGAGGCCCACCCCGCTGGCTAGTGCCCGCACTCCAGCTGAGCGTTTACGCGAGGTCTGGAGTGAGGAGCAAGGTTGGCCTTGGTGCTGGTGTCGTGCTCTGGGAGTTGCTGCAGCAGCTCTCAGTGCCCTTCCCAGAGCCATCAGAGCTTCTCCCGCGGCCCTGCCTCGTTCGGGCCATCGGGAGACCCAGGAGGAGCGCTCACAGCAGCAGAGGTGAGCACTGCAGGGACACCTCCCCCTGGGCAGCTGGAAGGGTTTCCTTCTTGGGGGACCTGCACAACTCTTCCAGCAGCCCCCACATCAGCCGATGACCATGGCCTCTTCTCTGCCTTTTGCAGCGTGACACCTGCTGCTGCAGCGCCGGTGAGAGGGAGCGGCTCGTCATCGCCAGTTCTCCCCAGCTCACCTCAGCAGGCAGAGAGCATGGCCACGGCGCTGGACACCCGCTGTCCCATCTGTCTGGACAGCTGGGTGAACCCCAGCTATGTGGTGCCATGCCTCCACCGCTTCTGCTTTGAATGCATCCAGCGGTGGGCTGAGAGCAAGCCCGAGTGCCCCCTCTGCAAGAGGAGGGTGAGCTCCATCGTGCACTCGGTGCGGGCGGACAACAGCTTCAAGGAGCTCGTCATCGAACCATCTGTGGAGACACCGGTCATCATCCGCCTTAGAGGGAGAGTTTTCATCCGGTATCACACTAGAGCATCAGAAACGCAGGCTGCAAGCCTGCTGCCCAGGCCTCTTGTGGGTGGTCTCCAGCCCCACATCTGGGCGTCCCTCTTCAGAGAGCACCCAGCTCTGTTTCAGCCCCTGCTGCCCTGGCTGCGCCAGGAGCTGGGGCAGATGTTTGGGGATAATCGCTGGGAAGCATCTGTGGTAGAGAACCGTGTTGTGTCTAACTTGAGCCTCTTTGGTTTGCATGAGGAACCCCTAGTGCAGCTGCTGCAGCCTTTCCTGCAAAGGCGCACAGCAGAATTTGTTCACCAGCTTATTATCATTGCAGTGGAGCAGTGCAACGAGGAGGCCCACCGTCTGCTGGACAACCGTGCTGCTAGGGGACAGGTGGGCAGCTCTGCTGCCTCCCTGGAAGGGACTCCTGCCCTCAGAGTGGTGCAATCCAGCAGCTCTGCTGTGTCCAGCACAGGGGAGCTCCTCATCAGCTTCTCAGATGCCTTTCTTGAGGGTCCTAGCCATCTCCCCTCCCCTCCCATTCCCACCTCTGGAGAGCAGGAAGAACCCCAGGAGATGTCAGAAGGTCCCTCCACTTCCAGCCAGCGCAGTGAACCTGCCCCTGCGAGGCCCCATCGTGGGCAGAAGAGGAGGAACAGCAGCAGAGCCTCATCACCACCCAACAAGAGGCCACGTCGTCATCTGTACTAGAAGGGTCCTCCAGAAGCTAGTGAAACCAGCTGGTCCAAGGGGACCGAGAGGCTTTCCTTAGTAATCTAGAAGTAATGGGCACATAAACAAAGGCATTAAAATTACCGTATCAGTATATGGCTGCCAAGAGGACTTGCTTCATTCTTTCCCCAGGGACAGAAGTGAAGATGAGTGTCCTACAGTTCCACAGATCATCCCCTAGCCTTCTTTAAAGATGGGTGCAACACTCAGCCATCTCTAGTCTTTGGTGCCTCCCCCATGCTTCACAACCTTCCAAAGACGAGTGGCCTCACAGTGATACCAGGCAGCCCACTCGGCACCGTCAGACACATTCCATCAGTGCCAATGGATTTGTATGGCTTAAGTTTTGCTGTTGGAGCAAATAAAGCTCTACCTTGAGTTCCCAGTTTAGCCATGCCAGTCCTCTAATACATCTGTTTGTTTGTTTTCCTGAGCATCAGGATGCACTGTTCTTGTTGTTGGAGAAGATCGTAAGTCATGATAGTCCTTTTGATCTTCTTTACCCTTTAGAGTTGGCTCCCCAGGAGTTGTTCCCCAGCTACCTCTTACATGAAGAAGCCAAAGCTGTCCCTCATGAGGTCCAGGGACTGTTTTGCTACTGCTGCAACTCGCCTTCCTCACTCTCTACAGGATTTTGAGTTCCTCTGTATCAGGGTTACTACAAAGCTGCTATTGACAATCACAGGTCTGACCAGTTCCTCCATGCTCATGAGGTACAGATCCAAGACGGCATCACCGCAGGTTGGTGGATCCAGCATCTGTTACCCCTACTCTCCAGAAATCAGCCTGATATACTTTCCTTTGCAGCAGATGCCAGGCAGGTTGAAGATCGCCAGGAGAACTAATGTCAGTGACTGGAGACCAAGTCATGCCAGCCATATTGTAGTTCTGTGTCAAGCACAGGTGTTCTAGCTCAAACTTAGCAACTGGGAATATAAGAAGGCAGTACCAAGAGAACCTTTCTCAGGGTCAGATATGCTCCCTTAAAATATCTGAAAACAAAGTAAGGTGGGGTGTTTTGATGTTTGGTTCATTGGTTGGTTTTTGGTTTTTACTGGTTGTCATTATTGTTCAAGCAATAAAATATGTTCAGTCAGAAACTCTCTTCCTGTCTTACACGTGAAGGTATTTTGGTGATCAATTTAAACCCATTTGCTGTTGGGCTAGCATGGCCTTCCAGCGTTTCAGCATTCATACAGTATTCATGTACAGTAAGTACATGTAAGTACACTAAGTACTTAAAGAGATGTAAGTGTACCACTTCCCTTGGCTTTCATTTTGTGACTCTAAATATGCTGAACTTTTGTAGCTTTGCCTTCATTCCTCTGATTAGTTGTCCTTTCCCACACCTGCTCAAAATTGATTTAATCTTCCTTGGACTTGAACTGTACCTCACACAAAACCTCATTCACAATTCGAGCCTTTTGTGGTGGTTTCAGCTGGGCAGCTGAGCTCCATCGCAACAGCTCTCACTCCCTCTCCTCAAAGGGAATGGGGGAGAAAACATGAAAAGGACTCAGAGGTTGAGATAAGGACACAGAGGTCACTCAACAGTTATTGTCATGGGCAAAACAGACTCAGCATAGGGAGATTAGAGAAATTCATTACCTATTACTAACAATCCAGAGAAGTGAGAAACAAAATAAACTAAAAACACCTGCCCACCATCCACCTCTTCTACCTCCTCCCCCCTGAGCAGCATAGGGGAATGGTGGCGGTGGTCAGTGCCTGACGCTTCATCTCCGCCGCTCCCTCACGGTCCCTCTCTGCCCCTGCTCCCCGTGGGGTCCCTCCCACGGGATGCCGTCCTTCCCGAACTGAGCCTGCAGGGGCTGCCCACAGGCAGCAGCTCTTCAAGAACAGCTCCCACACGGCTCCGTACCACGGGGTCCATCCATCCCCCAGGAGCAAACTGCTCCAGCACGGGTCCCCCACGGGCGGGCGGCAGCTCCCCCCAGACCCCCTGCTCCTGCGTGGGCTCCTCTCCACGGGCTGCAGCTCCGGCCCGGGGCCTGCTCCTGCGGGGGCTCTCCATGGGCCGCAGCCTCCTCCAGGCCACATCCACCTGCTCCACCGGGGGCTCCTCCACGGGGGGGCTGCAGCGTGGAGATCTGCTCCGTGTGGGACCCATGGGCTGCAGGGGGACAGCCTGCTCCACCAGGGGCCTCTCCCTGCACAGGCCGCAGGGGAACTGCTGCTGCCTGCCTGGAGCACCTCCTGCCCTCCTGCTGCACTCACCTGGGGGCTGCAGGGCTGGTTCTTACTCCTTGCTCTCCCAGCTGCTGCTGCACAGCAGTGTTTTGTTGTTTTTTGTTTTTTTGTTTTTTGTTTTTTTCTTTTTAAGCTTGCTTTCACAGGGATGCAAAGACCATTGCTTATTGGCCCGGCTCTGGCCAGCAGCAGGTCCATTTTGGAGTGGCTGGAGCTGGCTCTTCTCTGACACGGGGCAGCTGCTGGGCTCTGCTCACAGAGACCACCCCTGCAGCCCCCCTGCTACTAAGCACTTCCCACAAAAACCCAGTACAATTGCTTACATTTATTTACTTTATTCCAGTTCTTGAAATCAGGTCTTTTTCCATGTGGACAGTGCCTGTAAACTTTGAGCTAGCCACAAAGTTTCTGCATGGTGTTTCCAGTTTTTGCAACACAGTCCTTAAAGGAAATTTTCAGTAAAATAGGTTCAAACAACAGTCCCTGAAGTATTTCTCTAATAACTTACTTCTGAGCTAACTGATGCTCTGTCATTACAGACCTCTCTGCAGCTCTTCTCCCTATACTCAGATTCTTACCTCTTGTACCATGGTGGTACTAATCACCATTTTCTCCAGAGTCACTAATTGTTTCTAAGGTAACACCAAGTCACATGAATACTGTTTCTGCAGTGCTAAGAGGGTCAGCATAACATCCATTAGCTTGTGGTGACTCCTGGTACTCAAGACTATTTTTATGCAAATATAATGGAAGGTGGTATATCCTAGGCTGTGATTAGAAGCACAGATTTTAGATTCCTTCATATGACTTGGGCTGAATGATACTATTGTGTCCAGGCACCCCCCTCACCTATAGATGGATACACACACACACGTCCCTGCTCTGCACTTCTACTGTCCCTTGTAAATTGTCATTTTCAGTAACGCAGTCACAGAGATCCACATGTAAACTGTCACAGCAAGTGTTTAAATGCTAATGGGGCAGCAGGCTCACTAGGAGTGTGCCTTGCTTCATTAGGTGACTGAGAAGCATGCTCAGCACTGATTTTTTAGAAGAGATCTGTATGGCTTCTTAGCTGGCTGTAGTACACATTCCAGTTGAGCACTACTTACCAGCCAAATTTCAAGGTTCAGCAAGCAATTCTGCTGGGGCAGAAGGAGTAATTACACAATTGTGAAAGGCTGAAATGTGAAACAGATGGACAGATTGTTCCTTCTCCCTGCCAACCTTGGAGAGGGGAAAAAAAAAAAATCAGCCTCTAGTTAAAAGCTCTCTTAGTTCAAAAGGACCTTTCCTCCCTCCTGAAGCCATGAACAGCCGTCCGGCACAGAAGACAACATTGAACACTTTAGAGTCAAACCTTTAGTTAATGCATTGTGATTCTGATATTCAGCTTATCATCAGGATTCCTGGCCTCACTGGGGCCAGTGCCAACACCAGGTAATGGTTCCTGTCCTAGGGTGCTGCTACAAACCTGAGTTATGCAAAGCAC
This sequence comes from Anser anser, assembly GCF_964211835.1. Classification (NCBI taxonomy): domain Eukaryota; kingdom Metazoa; phylum Chordata; class Aves; order Anseriformes; family Anatidae; genus Anser; species Anser anser. The sequence continues at coordinate 35,589,179 of NC_139723.1, read as the reverse complement.
TCAGCACTCAGTGGATTGCCTGCTCAGCTGATGCTCAGGGTTGTGTCACTACCGAACTCCTCAGGTAAAGCCTTTTTCTGGTGCTAACTGAAGTAGGGATATGTAACGTTTAATTCATGTGCCATTGTGCCAGTGCATTCATGTCGCATTACAGCTTTTTAGCTCTGTCTGTACTGTGGAGAGTGATTACAGAACATGCAAGGATGGCAGGTTTGGGTCTATTTCACATGACTGCTGGTACAATGAAATGAAAAGAAAAGAAAAGAAAAGAAAAGAAAAGAAAAGAAAAGAAAAGAAAAGAAAAGAAAAGAAAAGAAAAGAAAAGAAAAGAAAAGAAAAGAAAAGAAAAGAAAAGAAAAGAAAAGAAAAGAAAAGAAAAGAAAAGAAAAGAAAAGAAAAGAAAAGAAAAGAAAAGAAAAGAAAAAAGAAAAGAGAAGAAAAGAAAAGAGAAGAAAAAAGAGAAGAGAAGAGAAGAGAAGAGAAGAGAAGAGAAGAGAAGAAAAGAGAAGAAAAGAGAAGAAAAGAGAAGAAAAGAGAAGAAAAGAGAAGAGAAGAAAAGAGAAGAAAAGAAAAGAAAAGAAAAGAAAAGAAAAGAAAAGAAAAGAAAAGAAAAGAAAAGAAAAGAAAAGAAAAGAAAAGAGAAGAGAAGAGAAGAGAAGAGAAGAGAAGAGAAGAGAAGAGAAGAGAAGAGAAGAGAAGAGAAGAGAAGAGAAGAGAAAGAAGAGAAGAGAAGAGAAGAGAAGAGAAGAGAAGAGAAGAGAAGAGAAGAGAAGAGAAAGAAGAGAAGAGAAGAGAAGAGAAGAGAAGAGAAGAGAAGAGAAGAGAAGAGAAGAGAAACAGAAAAGAAAAGAAAAGAAAAGAAAAGAAAAGAAAAGAAAAGAAAAGAAAAGAAAAGAAAAGAAAAGAAAAGAAAAGAAAAGAAAAGAAAAGAAAAGAAAAAAAGAAAAGAAAAGAAAAGAAAAGAAAAGAAAAGAAAAGAAAAGAAAAGAAAAGAAAAGAAAAGAAAAGAAAAGAAAAGAAAAGAAAAGAAAAGAAAAGAAAAGAAAAGAAAAGAAAAGAAAAGAAAAGAAAAGAAAAGAAAAGAAAAGAAAAGAAAAGAAAAGAAAAGAAAAGAAAAGAGAAAAGAAAAGAAAAAGGGGGGAGTTTCTGGGGGTTTCACAGCATGTTTTTCCTTGTTTACTCTCAGACAATTGGTTTCTCTTCCACCACTGTGTCCCCAGACTTCCCACTGCAAGCATAAGAGGTGGTTTAGACCAGTGGGTAGGGCATCTGAGTGGAAATCAGGGGGCTTGCCTGTTAATCCTGCCCAACATAACTGGTCATGTACCAATTTTGGTTTGAGCTCTGTGTGGTTCTGTCCTCTCTGTGGGGAGAACTCAATAGATCTTCAAAGTGCAGACTTAAACGTTAACTTAAAAAAAATATATAATTAAATTGAAGAAGCAAATTAAATCACCAGCACTGAGAACAACAAATAACAATAATCCACTAATTGTTTGTCAGAAGACAAGTTCAATGACGGGGAAAATCAAATTAGATAGGTATTGCTGTGTTTATCTCTCTACTTTTTTGGCTAAATGGTGTTTTCTAAGATCAAGGAGAAGATAGAACAACCAGGGCAATTCCATTTCAGGATTTAAGGCAGTATTCACTTCTTGCATGTCTGGTTACAAATATTGGTGGTTACAGTAACGCTTACTTTCTGCTACAATAGTCACACACAAATAAGATAACCGGGGGAGCAAAATGACCTAAAGGGATAATTGGTTTGGTCTGAGCAAAAGAGAAGATGATGAGTAGGTCTTCAGAGCTACAAAGCTGACAAGAAACTCTTAGAAGTTAGGCATAAGGGGCAAACTTGAAAACAGGCAAAGCAAGCAGAGCTGAACAAAGCTTCAGTGAGAACCAGCAGAGATGTCATGTTGTCCAAGTGAGCCTGCACTGGGGAGAGAAGTTGAAACTTTCGCAGATAGCAGTAATTACGAATTATTCTTTCTTCTGCTCACCGCTGTTCCACAGCTGCTGTGAGAGGATTTGTATATGTTCACACATATACAAAGGAGGAATGGTGGGTGGATAAGGGTAAATGGAGTGAAGCTGGTAGTGTAGCAATACTAGTGCATGATCAATAGCAATTTACAATGAGAAGCAAAAGTACAAAACTGGCAATAACCCTTAGCATTGTGCTTCTTACAAGAGACAGGGTTTACATGTTTTCACCTGAGGCATCACGGAGGGTACTTGTGAATTACACTCTTCTGCATGTACACAGGCCGTCTGATGCACTCCACATGCAGCAAACCACCTATACCTGCTGAGGAGACAGGACAGACTATGTGCCCTCTGCATGGACGTGCAACAATTTTTAGTGGTAGCTGTTCATCACAGCAGCCACAGAGAGTACCTGCAGGTGGTTGCCGTGGCTCAAGCAATGCTGTGGTCTCATCAGAGACTTCCAGCAGGCCAGATGCCACTCTTAATTTCCAACTGGGAAAAAAAAAAAAAAAGAGAGAGCAAAGGACAATCCAAAAGAGCCACTGATCTCCACAACCAGGACTGCAACAAAGATTAATTCAATCAGCTGGAAGTATGATGTCTGCATTCCCTGCAGAAAACGATGGTAAAAGTCAATGATGGCCACCTCTACAGTAAGAATGTAATTTTAATATGGTAAGCGATGATTATGTCCATTTTAATACGCAAATATTTATTGGGTTTGAAAAAATAGTTAGGTTATGCCATAAGATACATTCCTCAAGTATCTGATTGTTGCTTTAGGAGGAAAATTCCCAAATTTTACTGCTCATTTATTGCACTGTTTCATTTTTCTTCCCCAAATGATGCTGCATTTACTTTTTTAAGAGGGAGTATCATGAAAGGCTTATTGCTTTTGCATATATTGAAGCATTTAAAGCTCATCACTGCAAAAGTCCAAATTTGCAGAGAGTGGAAATCTGTAGTCCAGTTAAATAAAGTAAAATACATGCACTTTTTTTGTCTTCAAAGGGCATAAACTCCTTCAGAAATCTTTTATCTCTGAAGAATGATTTGTCAATCATCCCATACTTTACAACTAAAACATGAATCTTAGATCATCTGTCCTTGTAGTTTTCCTCTAGTTTCTTCTTTATGTCTCTCACCTTCAAGGAGTAAGCTCTCTTGCACAAAGCAAAGCTTAAGTGCTAGGTTTAGGGCCCAAAATTCACTGTCTTGAAAGGAGTCTTGCTGGATAAATTCTTTTTCAAAAGATTTGAATTTGATGCCCATTTTCCTCTTTCCTGAAATGGGTGCTCCCTCTGTGAATGGAAGCAGAATGTCGCTTTGCAGTTTTACATCTTCTTGTATTCATTTTTTTCCATTCCCTAGTGAGCTGCCCAGTCCCAAGAAGGATTTTTTTTTTCCTAATTCTGATGTTATAGTGTTAGGAACCAGCAGTTCTGGGGACAGTCCATCCTCAGATTTCCATGTGACAGAATTATCACTTAGAAGTGTCAGGCTCATTGCATTCTTTTTACCCATCCAGCAGATGGCATCTAAGCTTTAGAAAAGGTCATCTTTCTTCATACTCTCAGATCCTGCACAGATTCTTTTTTTGTTTGATATATTCCATTAAAAATGTGCTAAATGAATTATTTTAGAAAACTTTATTCAGCTACCAATTTAGAAACTTATGATGGTAGTGTATTTTTATGATTTTATACGTTGGTGATCTTTTCCTGAAGCCTATCAAAATTTTAAATTTCTCCTTCAGTCTATTTATAATAAATTTAAGAAGAATTTGTCTTTCATTGCTTTCATGTGCAGTTATGTTTTATTCCTCAATTTGAGTCTCATTTCTCAAGTTCATTGTTAAATGAATGTCCATACTCCAAATATATTCAGTATTCTAGCTATTATGAATACTGACAAGGTAACATAGCAGCTGTTAATCACAGGTTTTGAAACTGCTAACTCATATTGCTTCCTGATGTTAGAGTTCCCAGTGATGGCCCAGCTTATATATAGAATATAATAACTTATAAATACCCAGTTCAAAATTACTGCTTATACTCATCAATAATAATAATAATAATAATAATAATAAAGGTGATACAAAAGGCTATTTTGACCGTGTAGGCTCTAAAAAAAAATGAATTTACACCATTATACTCTTATTTTAGCTGATTCTATTTCCTATACTTTGTTATGGGAAAGGAATTGTAATTTTCACTTGAATTCTTATGCTCTTTCATTTCCAGGATGTTAAAAGACAGCTGACTATCTGTGTCTAATGTTGCAGATACTAATCTTCACAGAAAGACCCTTATGCCAGTTTCTTGACTCTCCCTCTCCCTCTCCCTCTCCCTCTCCCTCTCCCTCTCCCTCTCCCTCTCCCTCTCCCTCTTCCTCTTCCTCTCCCTCTCCTTCTCCTTCTCCTTTTCAATAGAATTACTTTAACGCCTCTAACCAAAGGAATATTAAGTTACATGTGAGGGGGGGCAGATTTGTTTCAGTTCCATGGAACTCATTTTTGGTAGAAGATTTTTCTTCTGAACACAGCAATATGCAGTTGTAACAGTCCTTTAGTAGAAAGATACTGAAGTATGTTTCCTCGTGTACCAATTAAATCATAAATGGGAAATTAAAGCTCATTCTTCAGTTTCAAATCTGTACACTGAAAGGTGTTATCTTCAGTTTATTTATTTTCAGATTTGGTTTGAGTCAAACTTAACTTTTCGGTCAGCTGTGCTATTTAAACAAGTCTGTTTGTGGTACTCAAATATCTTTTCGTGTCATCTCGACATTAACAGTGGACAATATTAAGAAGATAGCAGAGGTGAAAATCCACTGTCCCCGTAAATCATATAGCAACCTTTCTTTTCTGGCAGTGGGAGTCTGCCTGACTTTCTTACCCACAGATTTCTTAAACTGGACCTAGATAGTGGATAAGTCATTTTTACTTGTTCTCTGTTTATATGGATTGCAAATAGTATCCAGGTGACTAAGATATTAGTCAGATTGCTATAATAAATTTTCTTCAGCAATTGGGGAATTAGTGATTCAGGCATACAAACGGACTGGCAGAATATTTTAGACTTTGTTCATAAAGCCACCAGAACATTCTTGTTAGAGTCCTACTTACAAGGCAAGGGAGATGAAGTAGCAAACTCCAGTAATGATTTCAACCACCTGGACAGTGAGAATCAAAATGAATCCCAAGGATGGTGGGGTAGCAGTTACTAGAGATTCATATGCTATAAGTTCAGGACAGGCTTTGTCTTCTGCAAAGTGAAGGCAGGAAAGCAGCTGTCATCTGGGAAAGGAGAATGAAATTACACTTCAGAAATAATCATGCAAAATGTACAAAGTGTACAAATGCAAAATGTACAAATTCTTTTGCTTCTGAGGAAACATCTCACCTTAAGGATTAACTTTGACTAAAAAAGTGTGGAGTCATTTGAGAAGTGATTTATGTGACTCAATGATTACCCAGCGAACCTATAGAGTAAGTGCTTAACTAACTTAATACTACCTGGGAGAACGACTTATCCCTCTATGTGGATTCAACAATCTTTGTTTAATTATGTAAGATGCATGTGTTATTATGAAATCTGTACAGAGATATAATGATTCCCACAATTACAGAAGGCTGTACTGTACTTTCTTTCCACTTATAGTTCAGGACACTGCCCTTTTATTTTTTCACTGGATCGGATCAATTGCTAATTAATTCTCTCTTTTCAAACATTGCTGTTAAGTAGGCAACTGGCTTTGCAGATGAGCAGAGACATGCTAGTTTCAACTTAATTTGTTTTTTCCAGCAAGACCTTTTTATGTCTGCCAGTTATCAAGTGATCTGCCACAGACCTTTACTAGTGAAGAACTTCACTAAGAAAAATGGAAAAGGACACGTTAGGCAATGTGTCCTACAGGATGCTGATCAAGCAGTTCCGTTTGCATCACAAATTCAAATGTTCTTCTTTCAAAGACTTTTTGTGATGCTTCTCTGAGGGATAAAAGTTCCCAGAGATGTTGATCAAACAACCTAGGACAGAATGATTCTGTAAGACTTCACCTCAAAGGATGACAGTCTGAGTGGAACCATGCTATAGTACTTTTTTTTTTTTTTTTAAGGTTATCTTTTCTACACTTCTCACACTCTTACTCTTTCAGAGCTTTTCTAATTAGGGAAGTCTCTAGGGAATTTGACAGTAAATGACAACCCTTAAAACAATTTGTCCCTAGATGGAAACATGCTTTGGATGAATGTACTGACTGTAAAGCTCAGTATCATTTCTTTTTGCTTGTGTCAACGCAATTTTGTTTCAAAATGTGGAAGAAAATTGTTTACCTATGTCCATAAAATGGCAATTTTTGGATCAACAACTTTTCTTTTCTTTTCTTTTCTTTTCTTTTCTTTTCTTTTCTTTTCTTTTCTTTTCTTTTCTTTTCTTTTCTTTTCTTTTCTTTTCTTTTCTTTTCTTTTCTTTTCTTTTCTTTTCTTTTCTTTTCTTTTCTTTTCTTTTCTTTTCTTTTCTTTTCTTTTCTTTTCTTTTCTTTTCTTTTCTTAATCCCTCAGTGGCGTGTATTCTGATCAACATATGGCATTAAGCATTTATTGAAGAATTGCTTATGTCCTGGGCAGAGTTTATGCATTACCTTCTTTAATTCAAGTAGATTTCTCTGATTTTTTTTGTGCATTGTTAAATATTATATCTAACAATCCTTAATCTCTTTATTCTAAACTCTACTCTTTGTAATTATTCCAATTATTTACACTTATTTCAGTTTCACTGGGATTATCCCTGTTGGTTAACCATAGGTTTTTCAGAAATGCAGAATGCACAACTTATCACATACTTAGTAACCAAATAATATGTCGGTTACTAATAATATTCCCTTAGTGCATATCTTCATTGTTGCATATTTGTGTAACTTTGCAAGAAGACAAACGATACTCATTCTTGAAGGAGACTTCTAAAAGATTTTAATTTTTTTAATTACTTATTTCACCAACATATTTATTTTATTGATAGTCCACCACTGAGGTAAATTAACAGTTGTGGGAAAAAAAAAAAAGTGGGAAATACCGCCTGATAAGCATTCGATATGTGCTGAAAATTGCCAATCTAAACAACTGTGTGACTGACTCAATAGTTTGCTACCGGAAGCTAGCAGCCCATCCAAAACCTTCTCAGGGCTCCCATGGAGGGCAGCCCACTCCCCCAGTCTACTGGCTCACTCTGGCTGGCCAGCTTTTTGGGACAGGGAGTTTAACCACCTCAGAATGGGCAGACATCTCCACCTGAGCTCTCTGTTGCTGCTGCAGTGCATGTAACAATGTGTTTCCTTTTGTTCTGGCAGAATTCCTGCTCGAATGAATCTCCTACAGCTTGCGTTTCTGCGAGCTGGAGGGTTGTAATACCCAGATTGCCAATTCTGCTGCAGAACAAGATGAGTTTGCTAGCACATTTCAGCTGCAGGCTCTTTCTTTGCCATCATCAAAGTCAGCAAAATGGTAGGGAGGGTCAAACAGAGGTGAGGCTTGCTTGCAGCCAAATTGTACTGATGTCCCCAGCTTCTTTCTTTGTCATGGAGGCAGTGCAGCCTGTCTATGACTAAGCTTAGAAGGCAAGGTTCAGTCAGCTTTTATTGTCTCTTTCAGTGTCAGCTGTACAAAGTAAATGGCAATTAAAAGACCTTCTCTGATCCTTCAGCTGGTAGCTTTCATTCGGAGTCCTACTCTCCTAACTTAATTGAAAGTGAAAATAGTATTTTTTCTTGCACGTTTCCATGTCCTGAGAGCTTACCCGCAGCTACAGTTTTGGACTGGGTCTCTCTTTCTACAAATGATAGGCTTTCAAAAACACTTGGTGAATTCTTTGCCTCTTTATTTCAGCTTACTCAAGAAATTGCATGCAGGCTTGCAGCAAATCCTACACAGTCATCCAGGGCAGGCTCTGTTCCCATGCTTCTTTGTGTGGAAAACATCCTTTTGTCAGAAGATCCTTAGTCTCGTTATCAGCAGTTCACACATGTGGTACATGCAAACAGATACACATCCTTCAGCTGCCCTGACATTTGCTGGGAAAGTAACATAGTGTTGCACAAGCGATTTACACTTCTGTGTTCAGGACATAGTGTGTCTTCAGGCAATATAATGCATACACTATCTGGGAGTGTTGGTCTTCTGGACCTACTGTTCACAAATAATGAATACTTTTTGGCAGCTTGGTCTACAGCAATGATAAGATTGTGAAGTGTCATGTCCTAAGGGGCTTGAGGAAGACAAGTAGCAGAATAAAGACCCTGAGATCAAGAAAGGGAGATTTTAGCTTCCTCACAGGAGGGTTAAGGGAGATCCAGTGAAAGACAGACTTTCTTGGAGGGCAAAGGAGTTCAGGAGTGTTGGAAGATTGTCAGAGATGGCCTCCTCAAAGCACAAGAGGGGTCCACAGCCTTAATCAGAAAAAGGAAGAGTCATAACGGGAAAACAGACTCCTAAACAGTGAGCTAGTTGGAGAGCTTCAGTGCAGAAGAGAAGTATGAGAGAGATCGAAAAGGCAAGACTCCTGCAAAGACATGCAGAAATACTGCTCTGGCACAAGGAGATGTGGTTAAGAAAGTGAAAGCTCAGACAGAGCTCAAACTAGCAAAAGATGTCACACATAGCAAAAAAGGCTCTTACAGGTACGTTAGCAAGTAGAAGTACAAGGAAGCTGTAGGTCTGCCACTGTATGGGGCTGGAAGTTTAATTTAAGATGCCTACAGGAAACTGCTCAGAACTACTCAGTCCTTTCCTTGGCTCAGTTCTCCTGGGGGAGACCAGCCCCCAAGTCTCTATGCTGAGAAACAATGACAAAAAAAAAATAATTTGGAACTACCAATAGAGGAGAAAGGTTGAATTAGGAACCAAAAATTGAACATCTATTGATACTTCCTCCAATTTCATGGGAAATTCTGACCAGATATATCAAAAAATGAAAATAAAAATTGCTATGAGAACAATTAGACATGGGATCCCAGAGAAGTGGTGGACTTGTTGAAATTATTCAAGACTCAGTGTGACAGAGCTTGGATAACTTGATCTAAATCACTGCTTTCCGCAGAAGGTTGAACGGGGTGATTTCTAGAGTCGCCCTCTAACTTGAACCTTTCTATCATTGTTACGATCCTCTCAGGATCCACGTGCAGGATTACAAAGAATGAGAAACAAACAATCTGATTACAAACAGTCCATTACCACTAGGGGCCACTTCAGCAAACATGCATGTGTATCACAGAATCTCAGAATGGCTGAGGTTGGAAGGGACCTCTGGAGACCATCTTGTCCACCCCCCTGCCAAGCACGGTCCCCTTGAGCACAGTGCACAGGATGGCATCCAAGCAGGTTTTAAGTATCTCCAGGGAAGGAGACTCTACAATCTCTCTGGGCAACCTGTTCCAGTAAAGAAGTGTTTTCTCAGATTCAGCCGGAACTTTCTGTGTTTCAGTTTGTGCGCACTGCCTCTTATCCTGTTTCTGGGCACAACTGAAAAGAGTCTGGCCTCATCCTCTAGACACCCTCCATTCAGGAGTTTACACATTGAGCAGATCCCCTCTCACTTTTCTTCTCCAGGCTAACCAGGCCCAGCTCTCTCAGCCTGTCCTCGTACGACAGGTGCTCCAGCCCCCTCATCATCTCCGTAGCCCTCCTCTGGACTCTCTCCAGATGCCCCATGTCCCTCTTGTACTGGGGAGCCCAGAACTGGACACAGTACTCCAGGTGTGGCCTCACCAGGGCTGAGCAGAGGGGCAGGATCACCTCCCTGCTGGCTACACTTTCCCTAATGCAGCCCAGGACACCGCTGGCCTTCTCGGCCACAAGGGCGCATTGCTGGCTCATGTCCCCCAGGACTCCCATGTTCCTCTCTGCAGAGCTGCTCTCCAGCATGTCAACCCCCAGCCCGTGCTGGTTCTTGGGGTTGTTCCTCCCTAGGTGCAGGACCCTGCCTTTGTTAAACCTCTTGAGGTTGCTCTCCAGCCTGGCAGCACAGCCCTCTGGGGTACCAGCCACTCCTCCCAGATTTGTGTCATCCGCAAACTTGCCAAGTGTGCACTCTGTTCCATAACCAGGTCATTGATAGTTGAACAACTCTGGACCCAGTACTGACCCCTGGGGGACACCACTGGCTACAGGCCTCCAACCAGACTGAACCACTGATCACAACCCCCTGAGTTCTGCCATCCAGCCAGTTCTCAATCCACCTCACTGTCCACTCATCTAACTCACACTTCCTGAGTTTGCCTTTGAGCTTGCCTACTCATCCCTTTAGTTTCCTCTATATTTCACTTCTTCATGCTTCCCTCCCAGTCCTGTGCCCCTCAGTTACCATCCACATCAGATTCTGTAAAGAGTTTTTGTTCCCCAAAACACTGAAATTCTTATTCTGAATAATTTGCTCACAATGTTCAACCTTTGGCTTCTGGCAAGGGCTGTTGTCTTCTGTTCCAGGGGCAGTGAAAAAATACCTCTTCTTAATGATAAGATTTTGTTCCTGTTTCTGGTGTTTGCAGCTACTCAGCGTATGCCTTCTAGAACAAGATGTGATAACTTCTTCATGGCTCCCACTTGAGTTATTTCTACTTTATGGCTGTGTTGTTTTGGTACATCTGTCTCTGCATTTTGGAAAGCTTTTGTGCTACTACATGGAAAGAGCTAGGCAAGCATTTATACCTCAGTTCCAGGAAATTTAGTCCTCAAACCTCTCCCTCAAATGTTTTGGCATGTCTCCTGACATTTGAGGTCTTAGTGAGGAAAATGTGAATTTCCATCCTGACCCAGAATTATATCCAACTAATCTCTACTTTTTTTCCATTATTGAATATTTGCTTATCTAAGATGCACTGGAGCCAACTGAGGGGGTTCACCTAACAGCACTAGTGTACTTATCTTACATACAGGAAAAGGCTGTGCTGCCACAAACCTGCTGATGCTCACCCAACAACTGTTTTTAGTCCCAGTAGACTGAGTCAATGTAAGGTGCAAGGTCCTGCATCTGGGCTGGTGCAATGCCAGGCACAAATAGAGGCTGGGCGGTGAATAGACTGGGAGCAGCCCTGAGGAGAAGGACGTGGGGGTGGTGGTTGACAAGAAGCTCACCATGAGCCAGCACTGTGCGCTTGCAGCCCAGAAAGCCAACCGTATCCTGACTGCATCAAAAGCAGCGTGGCCAGCAGGGCTGGGGAGGTGATTGTCCCCCTCTGCTCTGCTCTTGTGAGACCCCACCAGGAGCACTGCGTTCTGCTCTGGGGCCCCCAGCACAAGAAGGACATGGACGTATTAGAACGAGTCCAGAGGAGGGCCATGAGGATGCTCAGAGGACTGGAGCACCTCTCCTATGGAGACAGGCTGAGGGCATTGGGGATGTTCAGCCTGGAGAAGAGAAGGCTCCAGGCAGACCTTATAGCGGCCTTCCTGTACCTAAAGGGGGCCTATGGGAAAGCTGGGGAGGGACTCTGTGTCGGGGGTGTGGTGATAGGACAAGGGGCAATGGTTTTAAACCAAAAAGGTGTAGATTTAGATTTGATATAAGAAGAAAATCTTTACCCTGAGGGTGGTGAGACATTGGCACAGGTTGCCCAGAGAAGCTGTGGATGCCCCATCCCTGGAGGTGTTCAAGGCCAGGCTGGATGGGGCTTTGGGCAACCTGGTCTGGTGGGAGGTGTCCCTGCCCATGGCAGGGGGTGTGTGGAATTAGATGGTCTTTAAGGTCCCTTCCAACCCAAACCTTTCTACGTTTTTGTGATTCTCCGATCCACATCAGGTATGATTCCAGGCTCTGTGTCTGCCTCTTGCACATACCTTGCCACTGAAATTTTTGTGGCAAAATAGTTTCACAGGCCAGCCTCCATTACCAGGGCTGATACCCAGTATGCTCCAGCTAACTCCTCTTCCCATAGCTCCAAGCCCTGGAGCTCTCTGAGCTCCCTGTCCAAGTTCTCCCAGGACACACACAAGTTCCAGTAATCCTAATTACTTTTTGGCTGATACAAGAAATACAGAGGGAAAAAAAAAAAAAAAAGGCAATCTGTACACATTGGCTTGCCTTTGTGCCCTTGTTGCAAAGGAACCTTAAGGTTTAGATTAGATGCTTCTAAAGAGCCCAGCCTTCCTCCTCTCCCCTTTGCTTCCTGAAAGTACCCTTTCTCTCTCCTTCTTCCAGCCATTTTTCTGCACCCAGTCTTTTCTCATTTTTGATGTGACTGAAGAGAGAACCCTTCTTGGATTGCCACTCATCTCCTTGTCAGGAGCCTCCCAGATCAGACCTGTCAGATGTTCAAAATCCATCACCACCTCATCCTTAGCTCACTTGTCACCCTGCCGAGTTTCAGATTGGAACAATTAGTTTGCCTTGAGTCGTTGCCAATTATTTTGCTGCTGTATGATTAAATGGACTGTAATTGAATAGCTGATCACCAGGATTTAATGACCCTCCACTGTTAAATCTAGCCAAGTTAAAGATTTTTTTCCCTTCTGTCACCTCCCAGGGGACTCTAGCTGAATCCGGAGGCAAAAGGTCACAGAGGAGACAAGCAAACACAACGAGAACAGAATTTGCAATGTGATATAAAATACTATACAGAGTCCCTAATATTAAACAGGATTTATGCAGAGTGGCTCACAGGTTGTTTTGCACGCACACATGCACACATTGGTAAGAAAAGAGCATAGTGGACTTGTGTGTAAGAACTATGCATTCTTTCCCGATCAAGAAAACCCTGTTATTTAGTATACAATCCAGTTAGATTGAAACATACTCTTAAATATGTAATTATACACTCAGAAAAATGGATTTTTTGTCTATGACTAATATTCTTATACTAATAACTATCTGTTTCCCCAAAACCATCTCCCAGAACCTAGACATGTTATCTGTTTGTAAGTTGAAAAATAAAATAAAATAAAATAAAATAAAATAAAATAAAATAAAATAAAAAGACAGTAAAAAAAAAGCATAGTTTGTTTTTAATGTGCCTATAGCAAGTTTTCTTTAATGTATCAGATGTTGGAGCTGTTACAAAATTAGATTTTTTTTAAAGTCTTGGACTACAGCATTGTGGATAACTATCCCACAGTCTGAACCAGCACACTCGAACACATCAGGAATGTGTGTTAATGGCCCAGTGTCTTGTTTAGAAAAGAAACCACGGTGCCCTTATAGTACATTCTGCTAAGCAAAGCTTTCAGCAAATGTTTGTGCGCTCTCAGCATCAGCACTGATGTGACTGACTTTTACAGTTGCAGGGTAGTTCTGATCTATTAACTCAGGCGTGCATGTGAAGCAGCCTCTCCTACATTCCTTGATACTGCAAAGAGCCAACCAATGATTCATCCAGCTGAAGACCTCTTTATGAGAAAACTGAATCACTGAAGCTCTACTATGTTCAAAATAGTGAAGAAAAAGATGCTATCATTCATTCATACCTACGTATAGTAGGTACTGCTAACACATGTAATGGCATGTTCCTTGCTCTGAAATATTCCCAGCTCAAAAGACAGAGTTTTTCAGAGTGTACCATGTTGATTACACTGTGAAGGTCCTGGACCAGCAAGATAAATACAAATCATACTTCTTTGTATTGTTACTGATTTGGTGCTGTTACTGATCTTTGTAGGTTCATAAGTGGCTTTACCAAGATTGACAGGACTGTTCCTGGGCTTAGGTTTTTTCTCAAGGTTTCAGCATAATATGCTAACAAGAAAAAAAAATCTGAAAAAAAGAAAAAAAAAAAGAAAGAAAAAAAAAGCATACACATTAAAACCAAATTTGATCTAGGCAATGAAATGACCATGAAAATAAGATATCTAGGTAATGAAACATTGAATCTAGGTAAGGTACACTGGATGAATTTACAGAAAACCATTCCATGAACAAACGAAACACAACAGTGTTTTCCCGCATGTAAGCTCCAGTAGTGGGATAAACCAGTGGGATAAGCTTAAGCAGCTGGAGAGATACTGGCACTGACGTTCTCTTCCTTGTCAATGCACATATTTTCACAAATCTCATGAGAACATCATTGTCAAGTTTGGTTGAAATTAGCAAAACAGTTTGGAGGTCATGCAGACCATCTTCACAGAAGTACCAAGACCTACTTAGAGCAGGTCCAGTACACCTGCAGGTGCTTCTGTCTGCATGCATAGATCAATTTTTGTTAATTACAGTTATTCAGGTGCAGATAAAAACATTATTGGATTTAAAGTAATCTCTAGGTAAACCTGGGTAGGATTCAGAAATCTTGTTTTGTTTCTTCAGAAGGTGATTATGTTCACATCCATCTGTGCAAAAGAAATATGATTCCCTCCTGCAGACAGCTGGTAAATATCATGTAGGCTCCCCTCAGCTGCAGAATCCCTGGCTGATCCAGTTATCTTTGTTTCGTTGTTATTCTCTCTGGCAGCAGGAGCCCTTAGCAGTCCTTACTTTGGGCCCTAAGTGGGAGGTAGAGTGCGAGGCACTCAGCCACAGCACCCCCAGGCATATCCTCATCTCCATTTCACCAGGGACCAGCACTGGGAACCTGAGCACAACACTTCATTTGTGGTCTGCTGGCTTCTTCTCCACATTTTTTGTCTCTCTTGTCTATTCAGCCTGTAATCTTTTCAAAGGCTGGGACTGTCTCTGACTGTCTAGACACACAGGACCTGTTACAATGGGACATTGATTTCTGATGGGGTCTCCATCTGCTTACTGTATTGCAAATGACTACTGCTAACTTTAAAAGAGCTACATTTCAGCATCAGGGTTCAGCAGCAATAAGAACACTTGGACTTTGTTACAAAGTTAAATAATGCCTCATACTAGTGAAGAGAGAAATAATTTATTTCAAAATCAAAGTTTGTAGGCTAGCAGTGAATTATGTGGCTTTCATGCTTGGCTAGTCATGTATGCTCTTGTTTCTTTCCCTGCTATCTGCTAAAGCTAACTTGAAATGTCTGACAAGTTGCTTAGTTTTTCTGTGCAGTATCTGCTATACATATTGTTATTTTTAGCACTGTTTCTGTTGTTCTTATTGCTGCAGCATCTGAACATCCCAAAACAGCTGAAGAATGTGCCTATGACACATGAATGTTATTAGACCCATTTTACAGGCAGAAATATAAAGGCATGAAGTAATTCATCCATAATCATGTAAAAAATACATTGCACTGCTTGGAACTGCAGAACTCCAGAGCCCTTGTGTAATCCTTCATCTTGGGTCTAGCCTTTCTACAATGCTAGATTTTATTTCAAAACCTCCAGGAAGCCTCTCAAGATCTCTTGTTTCTCCTTGACATATGAAAAATATGAAGTGTGATTAGTCCCTAGAGCATTTTTGAAGTTTACAAAACCACTGGCACCTGAAACCTATTCCCAGAATTGCATCTTATGTCTGATTTTTCACATCCTTTGATTCTGTTTACGTAGACAACAAGAAGATTTTGAGAAGATGCAGCTTCCTTTAAAAATATTCCTTTCTCCCCCACCTAACAAAGTAAAGGAGAGAGACAGGACAGACAGAATGATTGGCACAGGGTAAATTAATAGGAAGAGATAGCTCTCTGTCCCTTTATAGGTTAACAGCTGCAATACCATCACAGGCTCCAAGAAGACAGAAATAATGTGTCTGTGGTCATTGTTCAGCCTTGGCAAGCAACTCTGGAGATTCAGTGTTAGCAGCTATTGATACCAAGAGCAACGCTGTCTTCCTGCTTTTGTGAGAGTACCCTTTGGATTACCCAGGGTTCTCTGCAGTTGTGCTTTTGAAACATGCCTGGCTCACAAGTCATCCCAACCCAGAGAAAAAAAAAAAATCAGCAAAGCCTGCTATGCAGAGCAGCGTCTGAATAGCCAACAGCCAATTTGCCAGCACAACAATTCTGCATTGAGCCGATTGCTAGATATGAATATCCCTTTCAGGGACAGCTTCCCAAATGAGGGAAATCCAGAAGCTGGCTTTTGAAAGTGAAATTCCCTGGGAATTCAGCATAAGGCTTTGCCTGGCAACACTCCCACCCAAGAACCAACAAAAAGCAACTGGCTCTAATCCTTCTCCTTATGTATTTTGGCAGCTTTCTTCCATTTAAAAAGAAAATAAAAATAAAAATCCATCTTGCTCCCATATTGGAAAGAGTCCAAGATACACACATTGGGAGTACAGGAACTGGCATTTAAAGTCCTCCTGATGCTTTTTATGCTGGGTCTTTGATCACACAGAAGAAGGCAGTGCCTTTTGCCTTTTACAGTCTTAAAACAAAAAGTTGCTCTTGGAAGCTGTCTGTAATGCAATTTGGTGCTCAGCTTTCCTGATTAAACTGTTCTAAATAGTGCCATAAAACAAAAAACACCATAATAATCCTGATTCTGGCCTCCCTTATGTCTCTTCTGAACCATGAATTTAGTGAAGATTAAAACAAATGTGAGCCCTTCATTTTCTTTTGTTGTTTGTGTGACCATTGAACAGTTTTTATAAGATGCTATTTTTTAAAAGCAGCAACTGTTAGTGGGTTCAAGACTGTGCTGAGATACAAGCACACATGCTTTTAATGTCATAAGTGCTATTGCTTTTCAGATAAGATGAAGTCTGAGATAAAGCTGTGGGGAAGATATAGTGTGAGACGATGGCCAAAAGCCATTTATGCCACTTCTGCCCTTCAGGCATGCTGCCTGCAGACAGGCATATCAGAAAATCTGATCCAAGATGTTTATAAACTCTGCTGCTATGTCTGGATCTGCTCTAAGTGATGTGTTGTCTCTGTCAGGCATTTAGTCATGCAGAGTGTTAGCTCCTACTATTTGTAGAGGTCTTGTATTCACTAGTACAATTTGACCTTTATATGAGAGCAAAAATAAGAGAATGCAGTTGTTCAAGTGATGGATAGTAAAGATATTACAAATTGACATTTAAAATAGGTATCTTTCTCATGTAGAAAATATCAGGCCTTGCATTTCATCATCAGATATCACATCTTAATTTGGATGTTAGGGAAAAGTCACATCTTACCAACATGAAATAGTTTTATTGATTCCAGCAGCATTTTAAGAACAGAAACCAACAGATATACCCAGAAGAGAAATGCTAAGTTGTCCAGCTTTAAAAGCCAGTTTTTCAGATGGTGTAATCACCTAGAATCGGTGGAAAAATCTCAGGTTTACACCTACAGAGTGTGCAGCGACTGTGGAATTTGAGAACTCTGGAAATAGCAAATTAGAACTACAAAGCACTGAAGGGAAATGTATGCTCTAACAGGTCTATCAGACAAGGATCAGTGAAGCAAAATCCAGTGCTCCTTTTAAATGGAAGCTGGCAACATATGAGATCTTGTCTAGCAGATTTTAATACTCTGACATGAAAGGCTAAGCTGAACAGATAAACCATGGTCATTTCTGCCAACATCTCCAGCCAGGCTGAGTATTTCCTGTGCTGGGCTGATGGAGCTGGCATTGCTCAGGAAGGTGGGTTGATGGAGCACTATGCTGCTATGTCGTCCTTAGCAATGCAATTTTTGTTAAACAAAAGACAATTGGGCAAATGTGATAAAAAAGGTGTAACCAGGAGAAGTAGCAGAACTAAGCTTACATGAAGATACCAGTAAAGATTCCACAGTCTGGAAGATGCTCTCATCTTCATCAACCTAATCCACCTCTGCCCAAAGTGGAGGATAGAGATAACAACTCTGCCTCAGGGGACACTTGGCTGTGGAGAACCTCCAGGGATGCCTGGGACCAAGCTCTCATGGCCACAGCCATGTGAGCTTGTGCTCAGTACCTTGCTCCTCTTGAGCACTGAGAGCCCAGCTCCTGTCCACAGAGAAAAGTGAAGTAAAAAGAACTGGTTTTCTGCAATTTTGTAGTTCTGCATTACTAACCACTCTTTCACTGAGGTGATTATCCTTAACACAGACCCACACAGCCTACAGTGTCATAGTGAGTCTAACTTCAGCAACACCTGGCTCTGCTTGACCTGGTCATCATAGAAGAGCAAGAAAAGCCCACAGACTGCACAAAGGTGATCTTGCAGGCAGGAATAGGATGGGACACAACACAACCCTGCAGCTAGCCCCTGTCCTAGATGGCAGAGCTGGTGGGATATACAGATAGAGGGACACTTCTGTTGAAAGACAGTCTGGGGAGGTGCCTTCAGAGAGCGCTGTGCTGTCAGCACATACAGGTGCAGCCACTGAAAAACTGTCCCAGCAGAAAACAAGGGGTCCTACCACCTGAAATCCTTGTCAGCATCCTTCATTTGAATGAAACGTGTAGCTTTCCTCTGTGGTTTCCTCTTTCTCGGTAACCATTGACTTCTTTCAGGTTAAACTTGGTTCTTCAAGTTTTCTTTAGCCATTTCACTTAACAGACTAATTGGTTGGAAGTGTTTTGGAGCCAAATCAAACAGCAAAGAAATGAAGTTCATAGGCAAAGAGTACAATTTTGGTCTGCAGCTCTTTTGTTCTTCTGATACACTGCATTAAACATTGCTGAAAACTGACTCCACTGTCCCAGTGTTGTAAGGCTCAAAGCCTCAGAAAGTCCATAGGGCACTGCTGAGTGAGTAGTGACTCTTGTCAAGCTGATGATGGTTAGATACAGCTCAGTTTGTGTCTTGATCTCTAAGACAAGGAGCTCTTTTTAAGAGGTAACATTGACCAGAGCAGGAGCTGATCTTTCGATCTCCCCTTGGGAAGAAGTAAATGCATCAACAGTGAGGTTGTTCAGGGCAACAGGCAACAAGAAAATCTACTGATATTCCATGACATGTCTAGGTAACCAGACAGCAAATAATGCATGGCATTTTACTGCAGCAAGTCATGGTCCGGTCTAGATCTCTGTGTATGCTATGCAGTTTAGAGATGGCAGAATTTCCAACCTGGAAAGAAAAAAGTACTCTGCTTCTGCCCAGTAGTACTGGTTTTCCAGAGAGCAGGCAGTTTTAATGGCACTTTTGCTCCCAAACCTGCCAACTTTTTGTCCTCTATACCTTCTTTTCTACAGTAAAAATATTTTTGATAAAACAGCACTAGACAAATAGCATATTCTGAGATCTGACCCTGTCCTTCTCCAGTTGCATTGTGCTGGTTTTCATACTCTGCAGCATCCAGAAATGCACTGTAATGTTGGCTTCACTGTACTGCAAGTGCAGCCCTTACTCTGCAACACGAATATTTCAGTGACGGTCTTGGAACAAAATCTGGTTTCACTTCTGCAGGTGCAAATCTGGAAGTTGCATCTGTCTAGCAAAATTTGGCTGCAGACTAAGCTGAAGCACCTCAGAATAGATCGTGTGGTATTACTTTCTAACCACAAGTCAGCAGTAATGGAATGATGTTTCACAATATTTGTCAAAGTAAGACATCCAGCAAAACTTGTCATAGGTATCAGAGACTGCATGTTTAGGGTGAAACAGTTCTCAAACTACAGCCAGTAATAAAGATTCAGCTGTTTTTTTACCACAGTACTGAACTGCTGTGGGGGATCAGTACACTTTGGTTAGTGTACCGTACCTGGATAATTATACCCAAGGTCTCAGATTTCATTATTAATCCTCTGTGCTGTGCCTGCCTGATGCTGGTCTTTTATTGAGAAACTGTTTTTCAAGACTCTGGTGTGTGTCCTGTCTCAACCTCGGCACAGGCTCAGGTGTATCTTGCTTTCAGTCTCTAGCTACCAGAGGTTTCTTCTTACATGGGAAGGGCAGGAGAAGGGGACATGTGTCTTGTCTCAGCTGCCACCATTGACAGCCCAGTGTGGTCACTACAGGCAAAGCTAAAATATTGGCCACGTGCAGAATGGCACAGGCACATGCTCTGGTCTCCTTCTCCATCAATGTGCCCCGTAGAGACATTCAGCTTTAGCCCTTCCAGTGATGGAGAAATTCTCTGAGACATAAGGAAGACATTAATCAACGCAACAATGCCTTATTCACTTGGCAGAGGTTCTAAGAAAGGAAATTAAGATACACTTCCATTTACTCTGTGGCATGGTAGCCCAAAGCTACTGGTTGCCAAAAGGTCAGAAGTTGCCGTGCTCTGTGTTAATAACCATGTCAGATGCTTATACCTGCAGTAAATGCAAAGTAATGCCAAATATCTTCTGTCAGCAAAAAAGAAGTGAGGTCTTTCATTCACTGCAAAATGCAATGGAAAGAGCATGCACACTGACAGCTGGTGCTGCATAGCTGATGTATGGTACCCAAAGTAAGAATAATACCGACAATCTCATGAGCCTGCATTAAAGAGAGAGAAAGAGGAAAATGATCATATTATGAAAATCCTCATGATATTAGAACTTCAGAAGGATACAGTAAAGATGGCTCAACTTCACAATAAATAAATAAGTGTTTCCTGTTTTGGACAGCTATAGATGTTGAAGGCCTGGATAAAGACAGCGTACAAGAGAGCAGCTTGACATGCTGGTGAGCCCCATGCTATCATGGACATGATTCCTGCATGTCTTTCTTTCTGGCAGACAAGGAGGAATCTGTCACACCATTTCTCTGGGAACAAAGCTATAAGGGATAAACCTATAAATGTTGTGCCATGCACAGCCCTCTTTTCCTTGCTTAGTAAGAGCTCCTCTCTTTTCTGAGAAGCTGTGCTCCATGCCCTGGCATTTGTGATGTTTCAAGGTCAAAACAGAAACTGTCCAGCCTCAGATTTTTGGAGTGATGAGACCTTAGTCATGAGAGAGTGGAGGTACATGAGTCAGCACAGGATCACCTAACTGTCCCCTTTGCTTTTCTTATCTCTTTTTTTTTTTTTTTTTAAAACACAAAATGCTAACCACTTAATCCTGAAGTTGAAGTAAGAATTGTCTCTCTTGCTGTGTCTGGTAGAGCCACACTCAGTATGGAAATGCCTGGACATCTATTACTCCCTGGTAGAGTTTTTGCAGGAATCTTAATCTCAGCTAGCTCTGCCGCAGCGCAGGAGCAGTCAGAGCACTAGGCACACCGCTCAACGACAGATGGCAACTTCCATCTCAGGAGCAACAACTTCAAGCTGTTCTTAAAGCCACTTCAGCTCAGTTGCTCATAACCGTCTGATGAAATCCACACCATGGAAGGTAATCTCAGAAAAAGCACTGAAGTCATTTTGTCTCCTGTATTTCAGGCCAGACTAGTACTTTGATTTGCATTTAACAAGCCATTGGACTGTCCCACCTGCAAGAGAAAGCAGAGGCCATCTCTAAGCCATTCTCAGCCTCAAGGGCACCCAGCAGCTGGAGCAAATGTCCTGGGATATACCCATGCACCCAGATCCCATTGCAAAGATGTTTTTGTGTGCTGTATGTCCTGTACTTATTTTTGGTAGGAGACCCATCGTAGGATGTACTGTGCTCCAAAAGAATTAATTCTAGCCCCCCTCCCTGTGCCTCCTTCTGACCTTTAGCCAGGCTATTTTTGCAGTGGATTTCTTTACTTCACTGGCTGTGAAAAAGCAGCAGCATAATGTAGTGATTTCAGGCAAAGGGACCTTTGTGGAGTTACACTGAGCTTTTGAAGTGAGGATACCTTAATGTTCCTTTCACTCTATTAATAATCTTCTCCATTTTGTACTCTTGTAAGTCTGCTTTCTGTTGGGATTGCAGCTTTGGCAGCTGTAGGTGAACCAGATAGGGACACTTCTCAGTAGCCCCCCTTCCAGTTCAGACAGGGTGCTTAAAAGCTCAAGGATCCAGCTTCCTTCCTGAAGTTAAACTCAAGGATACCAAATGGAAGTGGGGACGACAGGGCTCTGTCTGTGTCTTCCATGGACATGTGTTGGAGTAGTCCCAGAGCCACTGCTTGAGACCAGGTGCCATGCCAGCACCCGGTAAGGTCCCTTGCACACAGACCTTTGCCAATGCAGTTTGTACACAGAGGAATCAGCTTGCCCAGAGCCATGCAGACACAGCCACATCACCTCTGCAGGACAGCGATGCCTTTGCCAAGACACCTCAGTAAATTCCAGATGTGAATCCTCTACACTTGCCTCTGTCATTTTTGCTGCAGTCCAGCTACATGGGCTGGCCTCCTGTTTGTTTTTCTTAATCTTTTTTTTTTTTTTTCCTGTAGAAATTCCTGAAACTCTTCCAAGAGTTGAGCAAAATGCTGTCTTGCAGAACTGCCAGCATACCAGGTAGAGACAATCTTGGGAGATCAAACAATCCTTAGGGCTTCCTGCCGGCAACTGCTTCTGAGAGCAGCTTGTAAAAATCAGTGCTGATGACTATGAACACGACCCCTAGTCTTGCTTTGGTCCCAGTCCAAGCCCAGAATCTTTGCCTACACCCAATCCAGATCCAGCCTGACATTTGCAGAGTATCCCAATCTTCTCATCTGCACAACATGATAATTGGGGTGCTTATAAAGGAGCAAGAAACCGATACCATTTTTGAAGAACAGTCCTTTTCCTTGAAATCAGAAAAATAACTCCCTTCAGGATTTCAGAATGTGAAAACTTGGATGAGCACTAACATTCACACATAATAACATTTTTAATATCCTTGTTTAGGGCCAAACACTGATCCATTTGCTCAGTTTTCAGACAGGCTGCTTATTCCTTGGCATAGCCTCTCTGCTTCGCAAGTACCTGGCAGAGCAGCCCATCAGCCAGAACCTGGCACTCCTTCTGCAGGCAACAGGATGCAGAGGGGAGAGAAATGTGATTTCGTGATCTCCAGTTCCACTGGCAGCTCAGCAGAGCCAGCCTGGAAGAGAAGAGCAAATAAGCAAGAGCCAGCATAGGGGCAAGAGCTGATCATTTTTTTTCCCCCAGAGCGAAGTGAACAAGCTCATGACAGCATTGTTTCTTACTAGGGACTGTTAGCAACACCTTCTTACATATGCATGTATTTAACATTGATTGGTCCTGGAGATCATTAATTTTGGTGTCCTCCTGTCCCATTCATGAGCAAGCCAAATCCTTACTGGCAGGAATCTAGAGCTCCTCTTGATCCTCCCACTTGATCACTGGAGTTGCTGATACTGATAAGAAAGAATAATGTTCATACCACTTCTCCCAGTGGGAATTTCAGTAAAAAGCTTCCCTCTATACTTGAGACAGTTCCCATAACTAATTCCCTCTGCCGTATTTAGGCACTTCCTCATTTATTTATTTTTTATTCGCTGTGGTATTAAGAGTCCACATTCACCTTTTTTTTTTTTCTTTTTTAATAAAAGGGAAACTTTAAAGTGATGCTGTGCTCTCATTGATGCAGCACTGCTAGATTTGGGTTTTTCTCTTTTGTCTATTATTTTGCAGCCCCCAGAGAGGAAGCACACAGGAGTCATTCTGGTCCACAGCAGCCAACCTGAAACCCAAAGATACACCAAGGGAACAAGACACTGCTGCTTTCTCCCTGCTGCTGAGGGGCCTCATTACTGCTGGCCTGCAGCTAGCAAGAGGAAACTTCACTTCCTTCTGCCTGACTGGCAAATGGAAGTGTTGGAGCACTGACCTCCTCCTCGCTGCTTCCTGAAGCAGCGCTGTCCTTCTGAGGCCCCAGCTCTGCTCCTGCTCCTGCGGGCGAGCAGGCAGCCTTCATCACATCTTGAACCCAACATCTGCCCAGCCCGCGCATTGTTCGGATGATGCATCCTTTTCCCCTTGCCCTGCTTCCACCCGCACTTGCCTCTGTCCTCCTCAAGGTTTGCCTCATTTCCTTTTCCTTTTCCTGCTCAAGGCACCCATTGAAATGGAGCAGAAGAGGAAAAGAGATGTCTTGTGCAAATAGGCATGGAGGTGGGTCACTGTTCAGGGGCTTTCCTCTTCCAAGCACTGGGACTTTTCAGCTGGGACGCAGTCAGGTTATAAATCTGTTACTGGACATGTTCATGGCAGTGTAAGTGATCAACAAATTAGCACTGTTTAATTTCTTAATTTCTTAATTTTCTGTTGCATCTGTTGGGCACCATCCCATTCTCAGAAAAGAGGGTAGGGCTTTTCTTTTTTTCCTTTAGTTTTCTTTCTTTTTTTTCTTTTTTTTCTTTTTTTTCCCTTTGGAGCTCTCCAAGCAATACAGCTGTGCTGCATCCATGCTCTGGCACTGGGCCGTGCAGACCGCACAGGGAGGGGAGGTCGGGGCTGGGGCAAGCTCCAAATTTCTGCACGGTGCCAGATGAGGCAGATGTGCAAGTGCCTTGGCAGAGCTAGCCCACCAGCACTCTCGGTGTGCAGAGAGCTCATCCTGGTGAGCAGGACAGCTGGGACGTGGCTTTGGCTGAGCAACCAGGCAGCTCCATGCTGGGAGCAACGAGTCAATGAGTCAACGAGTCCCGTGCCAGAGGTGATGAGCAGCACCCATGGACATTCATGGACATGACAAGAAGGTGCCCCAGTGGATCCTAACCAGGGTTGTGCCAGGGTGCACTCTTCTCCCTGTCATCTTCCACATCTCACCCTAGAAATCACCTGAGCTGTATCAATGTTTTTCTATTTCAGTTAATGGGAGTTCTTCACATTTGCAGCAGAATAGCTCTGATTTCCATCTCTGCAACAAAGGTCAAAATCAGACCTATGTCCTGATTCCTTAGGGATTTTTTCCATGTCTTTTACAGCTGTTGGCCACTTCATTAACTTTTAAGCAAGCACAAGAGTGTTTTCATTGACTGCGGGGGCTGTCCTAGTTGAAGTAAGATGACAAGCAGAGGCTTTGGCTTTGAAAAAAAAAAAAAAGGGTCTAAAAGCTATAAGACTAGAAGTCTGTTAAAATGCAATTTACTTTACTGGGCTACCTTCTTTATTTGTATTTATGAGGCTTTTTATCTGGTGGGTGACATTTGGCAAGCCACTTCATCTGCCTTGCTCCCTTTTAGCCTGTATTAACCTCCCCTGTCTATTTTTAGACCCAAAAGAGTCTGCAATGCCGGTGGTTGCTCAGACATTATCTCCAGCCTGCAATACAGAGTAATAACGTAGAGGTGAAAATGTTCGGGCAGGACCTGGACGTGGCCGCAAAATACAAATCTGCTACTTCACCTGTGTAAAATGTAACCTGTATTTTCCTCATCTGCTCTGCCCGGCAGACCTGCCAGGGTCTTTCTTCCTGAAATGGTGAGTAAAGCGAGTACTTTTCTGTGGCCGAAGGCTGTCAGATGGAACACTGTTAAGTGTTTGGTTGATTGATTAAAGGTGCATTACTACAGTGAAACAGCTTATTTATTATAAAGCAGAATAATATTCCTAGTTCAGTGCAAAGGGATGTGGAAAATTACTTGTTTTGGGACCCTATCCTAGATGTTTGCCCAGGGGGGCTGAGCTATGGTATCAGTCTTGCAATGTGTACCCAGCAGCACACAGACCTGAAGGCTTTAGCTAATGTCAGGGTAGAAATCAATGAAGACCAGTCTAATAAGTGCCCATACATACAGCTGTTGTGGTGATAACCAGCAGGCACTTGACACGAAATAAGCAGCGGCCACGGCAAGCTGACAAAACAGTTAGACTTCCTTAACACAGAAGCTATGAGATAAACTATGAGTTATGAAGGGAAAAAAAAAAAAAAAAAAAAAAGATCTTGTATGAATGCACAGGTGAAAGAGACAGTAGCATTAAGCTGTGGCATATTAAAATGCCATGTGGGTGAGACAGGCTAGTGGCAAGCTAGATCCTGCTGAAATGACTCCTTACACTTAAAGAACTGCCCCAGCTCATCTCCTGTCTCTGCCCACTTCTGCTGTTGTTGTTATTTCCTGGTGTAAAACTAGGCAAGTTGTTTAACTACAAGGTATCTAAGTTACCTAGCCTAGGAGTGGACACATGTGGTACTTTCTGCCATCCTTCCTCTTGCCTCTAGAGACCAGGGACCTTCATTTTGTCATGCATCTTATGAGTCCTAGCAAAACGGAGCCCTAAGCTTACTTGTGTTTTCAGATATTGGTGTTACAGAAATAACTGTGACTGGATTTTGTTTGCTTTTGTCTTTGTGCCTAAATCTTCTGCTCTCATCCAAGTAGGGGATGCTTGTATCACTCTGGCTGCTTGCATGCTGCATCAAGGTATTTCAGCTGTGTTAGGGAAAGATTTCTTGCATTAGCACAAGCTGTCAAAGTGGGAGCTTTGAAGTGGGTCTGAGTAAGGAATCTCAGCCCAGCATCAAAGTGGACAGCAAGAGCTTAAAGGGTAAGTCCAAGCAAATATGGGGTTTTCACTGTCTATTTTTTTTATTTTTTATTTATTTATTTATTTACTTAATGCTCTGGCAGAGGTCTATTCTGTGAGCTATCACATTTTCCACAGTGTCTGAGTACACGTAGTAAGAACATATCTTTCCCGTCATTTAACCAACAAAGGTTGGCAAACTGTACGTGCAACAAAAAGCACAGGAGCAGCAGCATGCAGATGAAGCTGGCACTCTGCTGCAGGAAGCTGCAGAAGCAAAAGGGCCCCTTTTGTTCCCCGGGAAGACTGAAGGACTGGCTTTCTTCTCCCTTCTCTCCCTTCTGTCCTGTTTTCTTTGTGATGCATATTTTTATGCCTGTGGTTAAGGAACACCCAACAAAATCAAGTCACCGAGCAGGCATGCACCAGCAACCCTCATTTCTAAATCTCTCCTTCTCTCTGTAGGATCTGTTTCTGCTGTAGCTGCTCAAGTTCTGCTGAGGAAGCTCTGTACTGTGCTGAAAATCTGTTACAAATGGGAAAGGCTCTCTCTTCCATGAGGAAGATGGGCCGTGGATTTTGCAATTTGGTGAGGACACTTCTAGGGCACTGCTCTCCTCAGGGTGTGGAATTTCTGATGGAGTGGTTGGAAAGCTAAAGAAAAGGCTTGTCTAGACCAAGACAAAAGGTGTGATGTTAGTGCACTGAGACACACATGCTCCAACATGTTTAAGAGATCTTTCAATGCACGCAACAGCTAGAGGAAAGTCCATATGCTAATCACATTGCACTTAAGTCCATTTTTGCTAAGTCGTTTCTATTGAATGGCAAAACCTCAGGTATTTGGCATTTGCTTGAAAGTCACTAGAGGCAGGAGTTAGGTGACTTTGTGACACACTCCCACACCCCCATGCCCACCTCTCACAGCCTTGCTGAGACAAGGTACGTGCGTGGAGGTGCCTGGCAGGTTTTTGAGGTCGTAGCGCCTCGGGACTACGAGCAGGCCTCCAGACCCGGCTGCTAGACAGAACAGTTCGGTTCACGTGCCCTGGGGTGCTTGAAGCACTGCTGGAGATCAAGGGATTCACCCTGCACCTCTGCTAACAGCAGAGCAGCACACACGCCAGCTCCCATCTCCCTCCCAGGCGGAGCTGAGCAGTCCATACACAGCTTTTAATCTGATTATCAAAAATTGAAGTTGCCACCTTTTGCCTGCTTTGCAGGACATACTGAAACAGAGATGCAATTGCTCAGGCAATGGAGCCACATACAGCCCAAATCCAGGTGGGCAGCCAGTCGAATTCACCCCTGCCCCCCTTTACAAAGGGCTGTTTGACTTGCACCAGCCTGTGGGAGGGCAGCCACAGCCCATGGAGATGGCTGCTGAAGCGGGTCAGGGTCCTGGTGAAGCAGGAGCTGAGAGGAGACAGCAGAAGTGAGCACTGAGGGGGAAAAACAAGAAAAAGAAAGCAAGTTAGTAACCCGTGAACGGGGTTTTTATTTGCAACACACTTAAAGCAATTCCCTGCTCCACCTCATGGTAGCAGTGCTGCATCCCTTTTTGGGCACAATTCCCGGCTCGTAGGCCAGCAGTGGAAATAGTGAAATCTACAAAGTGGCAGGCTGGGAGAAAGATCGTCTCTGTTGAGACAAGATGAACGTGGCAGGTAGTTTCCAATAGGTGGGAAGGGGAGGTGGGGAGAATAACCCTGCACAGCTGGAGGTGAGGAGCTCCAATGATGGCAGTGAATCCGGTGGGAGACCTGAAGGAAACCTCCCCACAAGAGTGAGGCACCAGGAGGGGTGGTGGGGCCTCTCTCAAGGGGCCTTTTCAAGAGCAGCTCAGGCAAACATCTGTGGGGAATAATCCAGATACAGCTGAGTCTGCCTTGTGCCCCGCAAGTGGACTTGATGGACTCCTGCTGTCTGTCCTGAAGGTAAGGTGACGTTTGTTAAGGTGACGTTTTACTTAGGACCATTCACTAGGGTTAGTTTGGTGGTTGCAGTCAGATATCCCCTTCCTTCCCCCACCAACCCCACCTGTTGGGTACCGTTGGGAATGCAGTGCAACGTGGAGCACGCTGCTGTTTTAGCAGTCACAGGGCTGCTTTCTTCGCGCTTGTGGAGATGGATCCTCACCCTTAAATTCATCCTTGAATTCTTCACATCTTTTTCATGCAGTGCCAGAGGGAGGGAGGCTGGGGCTGTCCATCCCTCTAGAAAATCCTGCTCTATGTGACAAAATAAGAGTAAGACTTAATTGTGCGTTAGCCTCCCAGTTCCAAATAAACATATTTTTCTTTTTATCTGGGGGTGTGGAGGGGTGGTGATCAGTCCTTCCTTCCAAGGATACAGATGAGCACTGTGGCCTGGACATAAAGACCCAGAGAACCTTTTTGCAGTCACCTAACCCAGGATGCAGTGGCATCTATTCCCAAGGGCTGGGAGCTGCTGTCCTGAAATGGAACAGCCTCCAGAGCAACGAAACAACTACGCAGGCTGAACATGTTCAAGCTTCTCATCGTGTCATTACACTGGTATTTAATGGTGACTCACCAGCAGCATGGCAGTGATGATGGCAGCTGCATTAATGCCTGTGGCTTCTATCACCCACCAGCACAAATATTTTTACCATTGTTGTCTTGTAAATAATGTTTAAAACATCTGAGCTCTGTCTAGAGAAGCAGCTGTCTCCTTGCAGGTCTCTGCTGTGGAAAGCACACTAAGTTTCCCCAGTTTGATGTACTGAGCTTATCAAATGGAGATAATATTTCTGACTTCTCCCCTCAGTAACTCTTTAATGCTTGAGGCTCCTCTCACAAGTTTCATTTCTGCACGCCCTGTGAGGAGGCAGGCAGGCAACTGCAGCGATTCTTGTACCCATGCTGATACCTTATTAAAAGTCATGCCTTCCTAAAAAGCAGACGTAGCACCACAGTGCCTAAGTGCAGAAAGCCCTTGATGTTGTTGTTCGGCTTTCCTGCTCACATTCCTTGCTCATTCCAGCACATCACACTTCATCTAGTCAGGTCTGGAGCATGGGGACCATATCACTCTTTTTCTTCTCTGAAAGGCCATTTCAGAAACTGTTTGCCCAGGCCAAAAATAACAATAAATGCTTGAGTGTCTCTCCCCGGTGAAGAGAAGCATATGGAGCAGCTGAGTGCATGACCCTCCGAGCATCACCTCTCTGGTAAACCCCAGCAGGTCATGAGCTGCTTTAAGTTCACCCATAAAATATTTTAGGTCCTAGATGAAGCTGTATGATTTCTCCCAAGGAAGTCTGAAGCCACAATCTCCCTGTCTGCTGCCAGCCAGTGAAGCTGAGCTGAGTATGTAGGTCCTATAACTCACAGTGCCTCAGTGTCTGAGTAACTCATGGGGAAGTTTCCTCAGAGCCTGATAGTGATAGGGGTTGCACCTCCGTATGGGGTTTACATGGCAAGGTTTTTGGTAGCCGGGGTCTTCCGGGGTGGCCTCTGAGAAGAGTCCAGAAGTCCAAAAGGTCCTCACTGACCTTTTGCAAATCAGGACTTGAGTTGCCTAAGCCACTAGACCATCTTCTTCTCTTTCTTCAGCACACAGCACAGATCATTTACTTCACTGTTATTAATTCATTATGGATTATGAACCCACCCAGAAGTGGCAGAGATTGATTCTTCTCCTTTTTCCAGTGAAGAGAATTTACAACAAGAGAAAAAGAATGGATAAAAAGTTTTGTAGTGTTTTTTTTCTTCTTCTTCGTTCTTTCTTTTCTTTCTTTTTCTTTCTTTCTTTCTTTCTTTCTTTCTTTCTTTCTTTCTTTCTTTCTTTCTTTCTTTCTTTCTCTCTCTCTCTCTCTTTCTCTCTTTCTTTCTCTCTCTCTCTCTCTTTCTCTCTTTCTCTCTTTCTCTCTTTCTCTCTTTCTCTCTTTCTCTCTTTCTCTCTTTCTCTCTTTCTTTCTCTCTTTCTTTCTCTCTTTCTCTCTTTCTCTCTTTCTCTCTTTCTCTCTTTCCTTTCATCCTTCCTTCTCTCCTTCTTTCTTTTTCTTTCTTTCTGAAAAGAAGTTTAAGTGGAAGAACATTTTTAAAGGATATTCATTTCTGCTGGAGACAATCTGGTTTTGATGATCAAAATGTCAATTTCAAAATAAAACATCTCATTTTCTATGTGAAGTCAGTTTCAGTTCTCATTCTTACCAGTCCAAAGTGTGAAGGGCTTTTCATGTTTGTTTTCCTCAACTACAACAAAACAATTTTTAACTTGTCTCCAAAACTGCTGGGGGGGAGGTGAAGAACCCATATCCACTGCAGCTGCTCTAGTGGCAGCACCGTCTGGCTTTTTGCACCTGTCTGTTTTATGGCATTATGAATATACGAGTATGACGGCCCCAGATCCCAGTGGGAGCTGATCAGGATGAAATACTGAGCGTCCTGATCGGCAGCGGGTGCCTCCCATCGGGGCCCATTCTGCAACCAGGCAGGCAGTGATGCAAGCAGTGGAGAATCATTATTTTTTTTTAATTTTTTATTTATTTTTTTATTTCTTAATGATGAACTTGTAACACAGAGGCTGGGAGAGTGGTTCTTTACAATAGTGTCAGCAAAAAGACCTAGGGTGTAAAAATCTGCTTTGTGCTCCTTTGGTCTGTGTTTTATAAACAAAACAAAACAAAACAAAGCATCTTCAGTCATGGAAATTTCTTCTTGGTTTTGCAAAAGCAACACCACCACACACTGGTGGTTGGGATTGTGGTAAAACAGCATGAGACAGGCAGAACAACGTGCACATGTGGTTTTGCTGTGCTGATAGAGACAGTAGGGAGCAAACACACACAAGGGAGAGTATCTTTGCTGCAAATGAGTTGCTGGGAGTTTTGTTCTGGGAGTTAGTAAGTTGATTTCAGAGTGAACCTGATTCTCACGTATAGTCCGTTCCCCCCTTTTACCCTCATCATGGTATAGAGCCAAAGAGATCCTCAGTACAAGTGGGGATTGCACTGACCTGGAATGAGGAACCAGCCAAAGGATTTGAGCATAGTGATAATGTTTCCAGTTCCATCATCTTTACCCTGAAGCTCTTCCAAAGTGGAGCCAGTTTCACTTAGCTTACTAATACCCTTCATCAGATGTCTCCTGGTGGGTGCTAGGACCTCCAAAATTAGCCACCGCAAGGAGAAAAGCCGAGAGAGAGAGAGATAGACAGACAGACAGACAGAAAGAAGAAAAGCAAAATTCTGTTCCCATTAATTGCAGAGAAAAAGAGATTGAAAAATCTAAATTCCAGTGACAGTGAAAAGAAACAGCCAGTGCTACTTATTAAGCTAATACTTGTTAGCTGATGAGCTGTTCCCAGAATCTTCCAAGTCCCATTCTGTCATCCTATTTATGTTCTCTACCTTGTACTTCTTGCATTGCCCAAAAATCCAAAAATGTTTACTGGAAGTAGGGAAAAGAAAATGGGCCCGAGATACTGAAAGGCTATTAAGAAAAGATTTTTAAAAGTCTGAGTTTCAATTTCTGCTTTGGGTGTGATAATTCGATATCTTTCACCAGCCCAGGAGGTTTGCAATCTTTTCCTCAAAACAAAACAAAACAAAACAAACAAACAAACAAAAACAACCAACCGACCAAAA
This sequence comes from Anser anser, assembly GCF_964211835.1. NCBI lineage: Eukaryota > Metazoa > Chordata > Aves > Anseriformes > Anatidae > Anser > Anser anser. Next base: position 35,557,482 of record NC_139723.1, on the reverse strand, counting down.
AAAAAAAAAAGAAAGAAAGAAAAAAAAACAGAAAAAAAGAAAAGCTCCAACTCAGAGACTGAGTAGCTCAGAGCAAGACAGATGGTGTTCACTGCCATTGCAGTTACTAATATGCTGTCAAGCCTAAAAATGGTAAACAGCTTCAACATCAAGGCCAGCAGGATTTTTTGCTAAACCTCTGGATGCAGAACAAAGTAAGCCAAGACCGGTGTCCTGCTTTCTGTCACCGGGCTGCTACCCAGCCTCTGTCCACTGGGGCAGGACCCCACCATTGCCACAATTCACATGTGGTGGAGATGTGACTCTTTCACCGTTTCATTCCTACTGATTTTTTTTTGGACCATGAATGCAAAGCTTATCATTCCAGATCAAGAAAATCATTCGTCCTTCGCTCCAGACTCAGAAAGCCTTCAAGTCACAGATTAATGGTACAGCTCAAGGCAATGCAGGGGAGTGTTTCTGGCATTCAGCTGGCCCCTGTGGGTATGCAGAGCCAGACCTCTGCTTTCTCATTGATCACGGTCAGAGAACAAGACCTACCCTGATGGGGAGGCCTGGATCTTTGGCCAGGTGAAGGGCAAATCCAACAAACCTCAGAGAACTGCCAAACAGAAAGGGGGGAGGGGGTGGAATTGGACCTGGCAAGGGGTCAGATTTGGATAGCCCTGTGTTGGCAGGGGGTCTCCAAAGAGACATGCTCTTTGCGGTGTTCAGCAGCTCATAGACTGTGCAAAACCAAGAGGTGAAAGGAGTGAAGATTTAAGGGAAGGAGAATAAACTTTGTATTCCTTTTATTTGTCTTCTGGAAATTATGAATGTATCACCTAACATTTACCTGCATTCCTTGTGTAGGTTTGCCCTTCTCCAGCTCTGTGCTCTATCACGGCAGGAACAGAGAGTACAGTATAAATATCCTGCTGTCCGGCCTTGCAGGTCTGTGCTGTGATGAAGGTTGTACAGCCAGTAAGTGTCTGTAATGTAGGAAAGGCTGGGTTAATAGGACCGAGAACCCTCACTTTAGATTAAAAGCTCTTCAGGCAGCAAGTGTCTCTTCGTTCAAGTGTGTGAAGAAGCCATCTCGAGGTATTGTTTGGGACCTTGAGGTAATGCTGCTATAAAGATAAGGGGTGACTTATTTTCTAGTTCCTCCCTGTCTAAACAAACAGTAGGGGAATGCACAAGGAAACCTCCCTTTCCAACCACACGCGGCAAGAAGAGTGGGAAGGGCAGCCTGCAGGTCTGGCCACCCAGGCTTATCAGCAGGAGGAAAAGTGTGTTGCTCTCAGCACTGACAGGCACAGCCCAGGGTACAGCTTCTGAGGTTTTCTTGGCGGGTGCCTTCCCTGCAGCTCCCACGGGGGCTTTGCGCAGATAATTTCAATGTCCATCAGCATAAGGCTATCCATTAAAATCCAACTCAATGTCATGCTATGTGGGTCTTTCCTGGCTTTAAATATTACTTCTTTCTGCATTGATTCTATTTCCTTATTTTGTTACTAATTTCTATTCAAACCATAGCAGAAAAAAAAAAAAAAAAAAAAAAAGTAATGTTGTATACAATAAAAAAAAAGAAATCCTTAAAACTGACAAATCCAACAGCAGCATTAAAAATCTCTGCTCTGTTGCTTCTGTTGACTTATGTTGCTATTCAAGTGACAGAACTTCAACAGTCCCCTTGTATAAGTCAGGTTTTCATCCTCTGTTATTTTTAGTTACTATTGTCTCAGTAACCATCCTGCTTAATGAAGCAGCATGTTAGCAAAATCATATCAGCCATAATCAAAGCAGCTTGACTATCTGTCCTCCTTACATTTGCACAAATGTCATAATTAAATTTCTTTAAACTTTTTTGTTGTTGTTGTTGGGGAGACAAACAGCTAAGTCTCGCATTCCCCTCCTGATTTTTCAGGGTGGAAATTTCAGAGGTTTAACAAGACAGCCAATTGCAGTATGTTGTCCTCACAAGTGCTTGGGGGAAGGAGGGATGGGAAGAAAACAGTGGTGCATAGGTCCATGATCTAAATACTTCTGGAAGTCCGCAGTGTGGATTCAGACCTGGGGCACAATGCCAGCTGGATTTGCCAGGGCACTGAGTATGGCAGGCCCCACTCCCAGCTCTCCTTCCCCAAACCCACCAGTGGGAAGACCAGTGCCTGCTCGGTGCACAGGAAAGGAACCTGAGGAGACCCAGGGAGTACGTCTTCCAGTACTGAGAAGTTTGCTGTATGTACGGGAATTGCAGCAAGAGGTTGGGGAATTACAGAGTGGAGGGGGGAAGGGCAGAAAAGCAGTGGAACAGATTTTTCGGAGGGTTGTGGTAGGCACAGAGGAGCGGTACAGAGAAATGCTCGTCAGGAGCAGCATTGAGTTGGTGAGTCTTCTTTGGGACGGGGAGACCAGAAGGTGTCTGGAAGTCCTCCCTGGGCCAATTTTTAGAAGTATATAAGCTGGTGGATGTATGTATGCCTGTTGTTGCCCCTCTGCCTGACAGGCCTGTAGGCCCAAGTGCCAGAAGCATCTGCACAGCACGGAGCTGCTACAGGTCTCCTGTCCGTAGCCATAAGGCGTGAGGAAGCAGTGAAGGCATGGCCGGACACTGGTATCAGCCACAACCTCCACTCCCCGGGCACATGGAGTGAGGAGCCTACACCAGGCCTCAATACAGGAGCCTTGTGACCAGGAAGCAGCAATGGCCGAGATCATACAAACAGTACAAAAGAGCCAAGTAAATATTTTGTTCAAGGAGGGATTGACATTGCCTGAGCCAGGAGGGCTGGACTAGGCTGGCAGCAAGAGGTTCCTGTGGTGGACCTGTCTCTGGGAGTCTCCAGCTCAGGGACAGTGGAGAATCGACGTTTCTCTGCAGCAAGTAAAGTAGGGGACACTGCAGCTATCCACCAGCAACACACAGAGATCCACCACAGGCCTGCACCAAGCCACCTCCCAAAAGAAGTCAGAGGGGAAAAGTTTCTTCTCTTGTCTAAGATGGTCTCAGCACCATCTTACCACAACGACTCAGCAAGACAGAGTTATTCCCTCAAAAGGGAAGGGAAGGGAAGGGAAGGGAAGGGAAGGGAAGGGAAGGGAAGGGAAGGGAAGGGAAGGGAAGGGAAGGGAAGGGAAGGGAAGGGAAGGGAAGGGAAGACGGTAGATCTACAGAGAGGGTACATAAGACAGCCCAACTGCTCACCGACATTTGCCCACGATGCTTGTGTTACATCTTGGTGATCAGCAGTTGCCAGGGATGGTTAATCTGCTCCATCTTTCTGTGCCAGAATGGTCTCTCTGCGGTAAATTCCTGACAATCAGGAGCTATTTGTGCTTGGTGCTGAGCCTCTCCTACTGCAAATTCTGCCATTTGTACACCAAGGTGAGTTACAACTCAGTTTGTCTGTTACAAAAACAGACACTCATCATGAGGTGACCTCCCTACCTTTGCTCAGCTTTAATGCTAATCATCATCGGTAGGGGAAGGATAAACTTGGAATTTCATTTGTAAAATGCCTACTGGTGGCTGACCAATCCTTTCAAACTGAAGTTTTTCACATGGTCAGGCAGATTGATGAGTACAGGAACACTTGGATGTGTATTGAAAAGGTTAACTTTCCCGATATTCACATGCTTGGCAAGCAGTTTGGCTAAAAGCAAGCTCCGTCACCAAACAGAGTTTTCCCAAGCTTTTACGGCCCACAAGACAAAAAAAGCATGTGTTCACATCAGGGGGAGTGGTGCAGGCTAGGCAGGGTGGAATAAAAAAGGTGGGTCTGCGAGGCTGCTGCCACTGAACCACCCACAGCATCTATTTCTAGGTCTGAAGAGGCTTCACGGGTGAGGACCAGGTGACTGACACCAGGTATTCAAAAGCCAGGATCTGCCACCCTGACAGCACAGGGCTAACCTGATCCAAGCATTTTGAGTCTGAAGCTGAAACACTCAAGTGATTGCTCGATTCACAAAAAGGAGGCTGCCATACAAAAGCCAAGGCCTCCAAGGACTTTGGTGGCACATTGCATGGGAACAGCAGTGGATCGATGGGGGCAGTTTTCAAACCAAGCAGGTCAAAGATTCTCAGTGTCTGAATTCCAAGTTTCATTTCCAGGCCTGCATTATTATTTTTTAAATCCAAGGCAGCAGGCTCTTGTCCCAGGTGGTGTTTCTCCTCCTAGTCCCATTTGTAGGCTGAGGCTTAGAGAGCTGGGCAGTCCCATTTCTTCCACTAATCCACAGAACAGTGTTCCTATAGCCTCGGGACTGTGCGGGCAGACTGATTTGTGGGTCCGAGGTCATGCTCGGGTGGTTGGAGCTGAGCCAGGGTGAGTGCAGGGAAGGCAAAGGCACAGGCATAAGGCCAGAGTGTGGTGAGAAAGCGTGCTGGAGGGTGGCTCTGGGTACAAGTTCGAGAGCCTGCCCTACACTTTCTGCACTTCGTGATTCCAGACAGAGGCAGAGAAAAATGCTTCCAGAAAGTCTCCCTGCTGTATGAGATTCCCTCCTCCTGCTTTTCCTCCCAGAGTAAGACATGATCCTATTCTGAGCTGATCTCATCTTTGCAGATTGAGGGGGAAAACATAGACAGAATAGCTTTTAAACCAACCAGAGAAAGAATGGTGGAGTTTAGTAAGTGCCTTCTAACTTAGGTACTTCTGAACAATGAATCCAAAAGGTGTGTGGATGGGATTTCTGAATGCTATGGGTTTCAGCCTAACTGAAAGTTGAAGTCAGCAGCAATTTTACTATTGATTAACAATGGGAATAGACTGAAGTCAAGGCTGAGCCTTTTTGCAAAACCCTCCTTTACAGAGCAGTGTTGTTCCTTCCCTCCAGAGCTGAGCAGAGGCACGTTTCAGATAATCAGCAAAGAAAACCTGCATTTGACATCAGCCAAAGGGGGAAAAATCTTAAAAACCTCCTATAAACCCTGGCATGTACAATCAGAAGAGGAGGCTTCACTTCACAAGGGATGAAAAGATACGCTGGGTGAAGGTATCGTTCACAAGGACTCTGACAAAGAAAGAGGGAAGGAAGGAAAGAGGGAGCAAGCAAGCGTTGGAAACAGAAGGCCAAACAAACTCTGATCCTACCCAAGCTCGAGATCCTGCTGCAGTCAGTAGTAGCTGACTGCATCCCCCGGAGGCAAATCTGGGGAGGATGTAATCAGTTGCCTTTTCTTTTCTTTACCACAGGGGAATGTCTTATTTACACACCTATCCTGTCTGGTAGCTGTGCTGCAAGAGTCTGGGTGCAGCAAACAACTGCTCTGTGCTGGAGGGAAAATTAAAAAAAAAAAAAAAAAAAACAAAAAACATAAGAAGTGCCAGCTACAGAGCTACCAAACCAAAAGGATAACATTAGTAAGACGAAATGGTATACATCCTTAAAAAAATTGTTGCACTGTCTGAGCTAATATCTAGCCTATTACTTTAAGGCATCCACAGCTGTGTTACTTCAGATCATTACTTCAATACTAACACTGAACAATAATTAAAAGAAATAAAATCCAGAGATGAAAATGTATTGCTTGCCTCTTTCTTTGATATTTGTAGTGGTGAATAGACCTCTAGTGGCAACAGTAAAAATATCCTATCAAGTATAAATAAGTTACTTCAGTAAGCAAATAAGCTGTAGATAAAAATTCTGAACAGAGGTGAAAACAAGAAACAAATACATTGAGTAATCAAGCATAAAATCTTTTGCTTGTGAATAGCAGAGTCATAATTATCTTTGTATGCTATTAATTGTCCAGTGGTCTTTGCCATTTTCGCCAGGGTGAATAACATTGTTAACTGTGAAAAACAGTGGAAAGTTTCCTCCTATTTAATAGCCATAATTCATTTTGTGCCTCCTCTAATAATTTTTTGTATAATTGCATCATGATTAGCTTTTGTTCTTGAAGCTGAATTTTTTACCTTTGAAATATGGAACTCTGAAATGACACAGAAGGTCAGTAGTTATTTGATCCATACCCAAAGTGGTAGGACAGCATTGCAGAGCTGGAAGAATTGATGTCCTTTCACAAACACTAGAAAATGAGGTGGGAAAAGATTAAGACAGAAATCTAGGAAGAAATAAATAAAAATTTTACCTTCAGCTACATTTTCTTATTCTCACTTATCATTACAGAAACACATAAGTTTCTCATTAGGAACAGGATAGGTGCATGAATTCATCTCTCTAATGGCACTTCAAGGATAGGCAGTTTACATCTCGTTTTCAAAAGAGAATCAGAAATTTAAAAGCCTATGTCCTATTTATTTTCAGTAAGGCACTATGTTCCCAAGAGGTTAAGATGGTTTTGAAAATGACAGTGAAGCACCCAAGATTTTCTGTTTAAACCTTTGACTGGCAAAAGTCCCTGTTTTGCAGCTAAAGATCACAAGTATTAGAAGAGCACTGTTACAGCAAGGGACTAGGAAAGGGAGGCAGAATGAAAAACAAATATGAAGGGAAGATGGAGAAAGATAGCCTAACAGAAATGTAAATATAACCATACATATGTATACACATACGCTAAATGAAGTGTCCATTTGTGTAATTTGGCTGTGTGCCAAGGGATATTGCCTATCGCTAATATGAAACACAGACTTCTGTTTAGCTTAAAAACAACATTTCAGGGTCAGATTACACACTCCCTCACACACAGACCCAAAGAAAAGCTCATGCACAGGGCCCTCAGTCCTGGGCCTCAGAGGCTGGTGTCTTCAGCAGTCTGGGGCAGGGGTAGAGGGGAGCCAGGTCCTTGGGGCTTCATGGACAGTGTTGCAGAGGGCTTTGTGCCAAGGGGGGGCCCTCAGTGCCGTTCCTCGAGCTTGTCCTCTCGGAGGCCCCCGGCTGGGTTTCTAGAGTCTTTCTGTTAAGTGTTTGGCTACAAAACCTTTGAATATCAGAGGTTTCATCTCTGGCGTTGACCTCAAAATTCAGATCCTTGCCTGAAATAAGGCTCCTTTTTGTTACCTCAGCAGCAAAAAGCAATCACTGAATAAAGAATAGGCACAGATTGTCTCCATCAGTTTACTAACTGAGATGTTGTGAGGGCTCCTACTGCATCATGAATAGGTCTTGAAGAAACCATAATCAGCCCAACCTGTACAATACTGCTGTGCCTCCAGAGCAGGACCTGAGTAGCTGATGTTTGTCATTTTCCTATGGAGGTGGGATGGGGAAGTTGTGATATTCCTTTCTTCAGGTGGGGACCTGCTGTGCCAAAGGACTAAGCAGGCTCAGGTGAAACACCTACCGGTGGAACAGGGAGCTGAGCAGAGGTGTTTTGGGTTTGCCACCACCCACCAGTGCCTCCAGCATCCCCAGTAGACACCTCTGTAGGAGCTGGGGAGGCATCAACCAGCTGTGGTGCAAGCACCCCGACCTGCAGCAGGATTAGGTATGCACCCACAATTCCTCAAGCCAATGAAAGGCTACTTGGCCTAATACTTGGCTGCTTGTATGCTTGAGTTGTGGGCACAGTCCTGCACGGTCTCCTTTCATGGGAGTGGAGCTTTGGTGGTGCTGCTGCTGTCCATGCGGGATAAAGTATATGAGCTGGATCTCCTTTTGGATCCTTATGGGGCAAGTATTAGATCACTGGGTGCTGCTAATTCACTCCATCTGTCTGCAGATACAGAGTCAGTCCATGCTTTCAATTTTGAGGGCTAAAAGTTTCTCTCCTTAGCTTTTTCCTCACAAGAAAATATATCCAGATGGTTTAATCTTATCCTTTAAAATTGTCTTTTTTACCCTTTACCTGCCTTTCTTACCCTTTAAAATTGTCTTTTTTTTTTTTTTTGTCTTTTCTCCCGGAGGTTAATATCACACTTGTCATCCCTGTCGTGGTCTTCTCCCAGTAACGTCCTGGTGGCAGAGGTAGCAATGCTGAGCACCTCCCCAGCTCCACTCCATCAGGTGCTACAACAATAGGCTGCTCCACTCTGTGGTGTGGCTTTCCCTTTTCTGTCCCCTTTTTGGTGCTTGTGCAGAATGAAGGGGTGGGAGCAGAGTGTGGCTGCCCCTCCATGGCTCCCTGGGTAAGCCAGTTCTCTGAGGGATGCTCACGGTGTCCCTGTGCATCTTCCTGCATCCTCCTCCTCCTTGTTGAGGGGCAAGTTGGGAAGCACGTCCATCCTCTCTGTTTTTATGTGATTATCTGCTAGCAAGTTACAGAAAGGGAAATAATGGTGTATTCAGGCTTAACTTTAAGTAAAAGTTTGCTCTCTGGCCATAAGGGAGCCATATCACCCACGTAGCTGTGCTGGACAGGGGACTGCCAGGTACTGAAGGCCACCGTTCATCTTCATCCTATTTCTAACTGTGTCATCACTGACTGGTCAGAAAAGCAAAGTGGGCCCAACAGAACCAGAGAATGGCTGAGGTTGGAAGGGACCTCTGGAGGCCTTCTGGTCCAACCCCTCTGCTCAAGCAGGGCCACCTACAGCAGGTTGCTCAGGACCATCTCCAGGTGGTTTCTGAAGATCTCCAAAGAGGAGATGCCACAACCTCTCTGGGCAACCTGTGCCAGTGCTTGGTCACCCACACAGCACAGAAGTGCTTCCTGGTGTTCAGAGGGAACCTCCTGCATTTCAGCTTGTGCCCACTGCCTCTTGTCCAGTCCCTGGGCACAATTGAAGACAGCATGGTTCCATCCTCTTTGCACCCTCCCTCCAGGTGCTTATAGACATGGATAAGATCCCCCCTGAGCTTCCTCTTTTCTCAGCTGTACAGTCCCAGCTCTCTCATCCTCTCCTCAAAGGAGAGGTGCTCCAGTCCCTTCATCATCTTGGTGGCCCTCTGTTCGTCTGTGCACCAAGAACATGTCCTTGTTGTGCTAAGACCTGTACAAAGTGCTCCTGTTTGCTGTAAGAGCTAAGAGCAGAGGGGAGACACTGAGGAGCCAGGGTGAGCCATCAGCCTTCCCAGCCCTGGGACAGACACTTTCTCAGCAGGGGTGAGAGATGCCTCTGGGCAGGCCAGAGGAGCTCACGTTGGTCCTGTTCTCTCTTTGCAAAGGGGCTTGTTTTGACAGACTGCAAGGATGTGGTGCAGATCGAATGCTCGTTTCTCACCGGCACAGAGTTATTATTAGCCAACGTGCTCTTGCTGGGTGGAGCTCTTCTCTTCCACTCCATCGCTGACAATGCAAAACCTACTCAACCAAAGCATTTAGGAAACTTCTGTCTATAGCACAGAGAAACTTAAAACATAAGTCATTAGTAAGGTGTTTGTTGTTGTTGTTGTTATTATTAGGGAGAGGAAGGGAAGATCAAGAGAAACCAAACACCTTTTGACCCACTATTGCCTGAACAATACCTTTTGATTTCTCATTTCAAAATGATAATCATTACCAAAACTCTTTCCATTTATTTATTTGTTTTCCAAACTGAAGTCTCAGCTAAAAACAAATATTTTATGTCAAGGTTAAAGATTTGCTTGACTCGAAATGAGCTTTTCCCACTATTTTCTATCTTATATTTGTATTGGTAAGGATACAGTAAAACTGAAGGTAGAGGTTTAAACATTTTTAGTGTTTCACATGACCAGGAAAACCAAAATGAGTGTGAAGACCTAATATTCACAAAGTTCCATGCTTAACAACCTCTAATATAAGTAAGGTCCTACAGATTCAAGCATCTTTTGCCCTCTCCTAAATCTAACCACATAGTATGTTATCATATGCTAAAATACACATGCAAAAACTGGAGATTTAACAGTGCCAAGGTAATGTGGGAGAATAAGCCTCATTGATTGTCATGAAGAGGTCAGAACTTTATAGCCTTCTTCAGTTGTTTTAAACCTTGATTTAAATCTGCAAGTACCTGACTGAATGTTATTTGTAAACCTTATGTGCCCCTCTACACTTCAGAAATTTAATTGTAACACGATGAGAAAATAACCCCTCCTCTTCACTACATACTGTCTCACAATATACATATTATAGACATATATAGCACATCAGCTACCATTCTGGGGTCACTGACGTCAGATACTTCTCCATATGTATGTTCAATATCCACACCATGTTCTTGAGTTTTGTTCAGGTTTCCAGCCTCTTCAGAAATATCATAAAGAAACAAGCAAAGAGGTTATCAAAATCCTTACAAGAAACACACTTTTTGTTGTTCGTTTGCAGTTAAAAGTTTACTAAACCCTCTAGTGTTAATAAGCTGTTGACGTCCATGTTTGCACTGTAAAAATAATTAAAATATCACCAATGGGAATGTGGCCCTCTGTGAACAAATGCTTGTATGACAATTAATGTAGTAGTGAGTTTTGCTCCTAGAAACAATTAAGATATAATTAGATGAGTTGATCCAGAAAGCATATGATTTATTTATAAGGAGGCGGAGGGGGAAGAAGGCAGTTACTTTCAACATGGCACAAATTAGAGCACGGGAACAGACTACATTATTGCACTCTAATTAATTGAACAATTTAACGTCTATTTTTAATTTAGGTTTTATCACAGGGAGAAAATCGCCTAATCATATGATTTCACAGCCTCATTTTCACCTCCACAGCTCCCTGTACAGCCAGATGATGCCACCCTCAAATAGGTAGCAAAGCAACCCGTTGTTGCAAGAAACACTGCCAGCACTACCTCCCTTCTCCTTGTGGTTTTATGCACGTGGAGCTGTCCTCTCCTACCACTGAAATAAACTAATGCAAGATAGAGCCCATCACATGATGACAGGAGTATGGTTTAGCAGCACACAAGAAGGCTGGGACTGTTGGAGGCAGTTTAAAAGATGCCCTGGGGACAGCGAGCTACTGGATTACACTCTAAGCCTCCCACCCCTCTATCCAGACAAGATTTGTGTTCAGAAAGATGATCAGAATCCTGGTGATTAATCTGCTCTTCTTTGGGAGACCCCAGTTCATTTTCTTTGCTATGCTCCTGACCAGGGGCTGTATTCACTTGCTACCTTCTGTGTTGTTGGTTGATGGGCCATAAATCTAGAGGACCATGATAGATATCCAAAGTTAGGCTAGAATAATTTTCATCTGGGGTCTGTTGTGTGATTTTCTTATTTATAAAACAGAACGCAAAGTGTGTACCTGTGCACAAAATATACTGTAATCAGGACTGTAAAAAGACACAGAAAGCAGCTCCAAGAATCTTGAGGACTGAACATACCCTGAAAAGATGAACAGATTCAATGAAACCATCTGCAGCTGGAAGTGACATTGTGCAAAGATGGCCCTAAAACATGTCTGTAATGTAAAAAGTGCTAGACTAAATGAACTCCCAGTCTTCCTACCATCTGCACCTGGACCTCTTGAACTTAAGTATAGTCTCCTTCTTTTAGGATTGGTGGTAACCCAAAATAGGTCAAACATAATTCATACCAAAAGAGCACTCCTACACTTGCAAAATAACAAGCAATCAAACAACACCCCAAATCCCACTGAGAAGTACTCAGTGTCTTGAGAAGGACTCCCAGACTCACTGTGAGAAGGATGAGATGAGCTCACAATGCCTGGAAGAATTTTTATGTTTATGACAGGCAGAAAATAACTGAATTCAAAGAAATTCCCTCCTCTTTGATGTCCTCTCCCCAGAAGAAAAGTTCTTTGAAAATGAACTGGTACCAATGAAATGTTAGGTCCATGCTACTGCTGTAGATCAGATCAGTCAAGGCCTGGTGGCCTCCACTCCAGTCAGTATGGACTTGTTTGTTTTAATGGTGCACAGGACTGGAAAATACTGGAAGAGACACGCTACATTCACACCACACAGATTTTGACTCGAGTCTCTTCTGGACTCAGTATGAGGAGAGAAAACAGAAGTGTGAACTGGTTCATTTTGCCATTGGGCACTTCAGTTACTGCTTGCTACTTTCCCACTGAAAGCAGCACATCCTGTCTCAACCTTTAGTAGAGCCTAAATAAAACTCTGGGCTGCTGCAAACAAAAGATTAGAGAGAGCCCTAGTTGTCCTCTTACTTTTAAAGTCTTCTCCTTGCTACACTGGGTATGCTGGAAGGAGGTTATAAAGCTAGCTGTGCTGGCACCAAACATTTTTCCAGAGGGACAGCATCTGTTCCAGTTTCAATGCAGTTTTCCATACTAGGTTGTTCTAAAAGACAGAAATCTTGCCTACATGTTTCCAAAGGGTGCCTAATTATAAGCTCAGAGGATACAAATTTCAGTGTATGTCAAAAAATGGGATTCTAGAAGCACATCTGAATGCTTGCAAGATACACTTGAGTCAGTATTCCACTGGAAAACAGGCCTTAATGACTATTGCATTGGGAAAAAATCCCCCTTTCTCTGTCATTAAATACATATTTTACAGTCAAGTCAACAACAGTTTCAAATTGACATGGTAAGAGGATCCTCTTCTACAAATTGGTGTGTTCTGTTACAAGAGTGAGATAAAATATAGGTATTATTCCTAAAGGAGTTCTGAACTTTAGCAAACTAGTTCAAGTCCTGAAAAAGTTAGAGGTTTCTTATATAACAAAGCATCAGCTAAAAGAATCAGTAATAGGTGTCTTAGGCCATATCTTTGGCTGATAGAATATGCAGACAGATGTATTATCACCTTTTCTCTTTTTATACAAGCCCTTCCACCTCTGGCTGTTGCAATAAGAATGGATTCAAGAATCAAAGGAATTCATAGGAACACTGGGGAACATAAAGACCTGTAGTATGCATAGGAAATACTTGTGGTAACAGATAGTCTTGAGCAGCTTGTGCAGTTATTGATGAATGTTAAAGGAGGTTTTGGACCCCTGACAAGTAGTAAAAGAAAGTGAAGGAATGACACTTTTTGTCCCTTTGCATTCCTGTGAGAGTCACCATAGGCTGGCAGGCTGTGATTGTTACATTCTTGGTTATACTGCTTGGTGAGGAAGAGATTCCTAATGTCTTGCGAGTTTGGTGAGACCCAAAGCCAGCTTGAAAACCCAACTATAAGCCAGGTCTACAGCTAAACTCTGCCTCTTTTTCTTGCACAAGTCTCTGTTCCTATGATCCATGTCTGAAACTGGCTGTAGACACATGAGGAAAAATTGAGACATCTCTGTTTTCATCCTCTTAGGGAAATGTTATTCTGTGTGATGGAGCTTACCTTGTGTTGTGGTCTGGGCCAGCTGTCCTGGCTGTGTCCCCTCCCAGTTCCTGGTGAACCCCCAGCCTCCTTCCTGGCGGGGCCGTATGAGGAGCTTAAAAGTCCTTGGCTCTGTGCAAGAACTGCTCTGCAACAGGAAAAAACATCGATGTGCTATCAACATTACTCTCATCCTAAATCCAAATCAGCACCATACCATCTACTAGGAAAAAATCTACTCTATCCTAGCCCAGGCCAGGACACCTTAGCATAATAAATAAAAAGTGAGTTTGCAACAATATTCAGGTAAAGACTGTGGTCAGCCTTCTACTGCTCAGTATTTTTATTAGCAGGTCTTATTGAGGGACAGTTTATTGAGGGACTGGAAATTGTAGTCATCGGTTTGTAGATGATAAGCAATAGGGGCAGTAGGCTTTGAAAAACAAAGCTGAGAACTCAGACTGATCATCTTCTCTCACATGAAGAAATAACCTAGAAAAAGAATTTAAAAAGCAACTTAACTGTCTTAAAAGTAGTCTTAGAAATAGAAGACAACCTGGCAGGAATAATCAACAGCACAAATACATAATAAAAAGTTCTGGAGGCTGTAGCTGGTTACAAACTATATGTAAGGCAGGAATGATACAGGCAATGTATGTCTGGATACAAGTATGCAGATGTCATATCTGTGGTCTGAAGTCACCCCTCTGCTTCTTCACGTTGGTCGGGATTTATATGTACTTACTCAGTTGGGCATTTTGGGGCACCCCTTTTCAAGGAAAATATGAGTCTGTTCTAGCAATGCAGAGGAGAGTGGCAGTACGACTGAAAGGCTGGAAAACATGACCTACAAGGGCAGACTGCAAGTGCCAGTGGCTGCTCTGCTCAAAGGGCAGTGAAGGCAGGTATGAGAGCCATCCTCAGCTATCTTCCAGACTGCTGTAAGTAAGAATGGAATAAATTGCTTTCCATTTCCATTGCAAATGGGACACAAAATTATGCTGTAAATTGCAGGAAAAGGTCTTTAGGTCAGGCCTCAGGAAATAAACGTTCAAGCAGGAGGAATAGCTAAGCCCTGGAGCATGTGTCACACCTCCTTCTCTAGAGAGATTGAAGAAGAGATTAAACAAACATCTATCCTGGATAACGTGGGCAAGGTTGAATCAGCCTTGAGGCACAGTGATGGAGTAGATACCTCTTCCAGACCTATATTCTGTGGTTTCCTTTTTACAAATTAACTTTTTAAATAAATCACCTTCATCAAAAGATTATTTTATTCTTAGCTATATGAATCGGTTACTGATTCTGACTCACTTGCTCTATTTTTCTCAGGTTCATTTGTGGATTTCACATTGCAGGCAACCTGGGCGCAAACTTTTCTAGCCATCTGATCACTGTGAGGGTCTCTTCTTTGGAGACTTACACAGATGGTGGCCCGAGAGCAGTAGAGAGGCTCACGATACATAAGGTGGAAGTATCCTGAAGTCTCTGAGATCAGTCACAAAGTGACATTACACTGCTTAATGAGTTCCTCAGAGTCAGCCTAACCCACAGCAAAACCCAATTTGAGGGCAGAGATCTGCTGTGAGGAGCCTGAGCTGGCCAGCCTGACCTCTGTGCTGGAACAAGATGAGTACTCAGCTGTAAGCTACTACAGCACAGCAGGTGTAGGTTCTCTCCGCTAGCTGTGGCTGATATGTGCCTGAACCCCGAGTACCCTGATGTCACCTCCTGAACTCCATTTGCTCGTGAGCAGCATGAAAATCCTGGGGCAGCAGTGTTTAGAAAAACCACACCCCTTCCTATCCATCTGTGCTGGAGGTCTACACAGACGCAGAGCTCGAAATTTCATTTGGTTTTGGTAGAGATGAGTTTTAAATTAATGAACATTTTATTTCTCTCCTCAAACAGCCACAAATAATTCAGCTTCTGCTCCCAGCTCTCATGCGTCTAGTAGCTGGGAGTGCCCAACCCAGAAATTATGGGCTTGCTTGCCAGCTTCAGGGAAATCAGTGTGAAATCAACAGTTTGAAGCCCTGTGAATTATGTTCCTGCAATGGATCATTTCCTCTGTGCTGGCCATTCAGATGCAAGATCACACAAGCTAATTTAGATAAGAAGGAACTTTACAGCAGGGCTGTGTGATAAGAGGATCCAGAAACCAGTGCTGAGGGGACGAGAACACTCAGAAGAAGGAAGGGGTAGGAGGAATTTCCTGTTGAATGCACAAACACACACATAATCAAAATAGCAGCCAGAAACCCACAAAACATATGGCTTACCCCAAAGCTGATACTCACTTTTACGATTCCTTAAGGGACAGGAGAGAAGGATGCATACATTGTATGGAAGGATGGAAAACCATCACCCTATCCAAAGCCATCTCTGTTAATGGAAAGTCATCTATCAACATCAGTAGTCACGGTGTTTTTAAGGGCTTGACCCAATTTGTGGCAATTGTTGGATAGGAAAACTTCTGTTCCATCCATCAGTCTGGGTGGATAAGGGCCCACATCCTCAGCTGCTGTCCAAAAGCTGTGTAGCTCATGATCGTCTGCGCAGATATGCTTTCCCCAACACAAAGCTTAGCTGCCTGCCAGCTAGTTCCCTCAAGCTAATTTTGGACATGAGATAGGAGAAATATTCCCAGCAGTGTTGCTGTGGCACTTGGATCAAAATGAGTGTTATCAGGAAAAGTGGGAGGAGGAATCAAAATGCTTTTTTTTCCCAGTATCTCTTCTTTTTCTTTATCTTTTTGTCTCACAGCCTAAAAAGTGGTAGCTAGAATTTGTTTTTTACAATAATAATAATAATTTTTAAAAAATACTTGCCCCAAAAACACAGTAAACCTTGTCGTTCGGATTCTTCTTCCAAAACGAAGCTTGTAGGAAACTACCTTTTTCACTTCAGAGAAGCATCCAACACACACACACAATTCCCTCCAAATACAGCATTTCTAAAGGCCAATTGTTGTCATATTTAAAGCAATTTGATAAATATGGAGCTGATCAGGAACTCTACTAAAAAGGGTGTTTCTTCTTAAGAATATCAAAGCTATGAAGTTCTTCTTACACTGCATATGATATTATCACTGCTACTTTATTTCTTTGGCAATAGCACTTAGCAACCTCAATCATTTTGGCAGATGTTATGTAAACATATAGGTTCATTTACACTTTTCTGCATGTCAGCCAATGAGCTCTTCTTCTGCTGTTGGGACTTATTTGCATAGCTGGTTAGTGTTATTATGTCAGCTCCTTTCAGACACCCTTGTCTCGGCCAGATCTCTCAGGGAGTTTCTCTAAGTTTGAACAAGCCAAGACTTGGTTAAATATCTCTTCAAGCTATCACACTCCCAAAACATCCTCAGGCAGTTTTTTCTTGCCTTTGGGTTGCCCCTTTTCAAAATGGGATTCACCAATGTAGATAGATGAGAAGAGCCCAATGCTTTCTAAGTGCTTGCTGGGCAGTATGTCATTTATATTCTCCTCACTTTTAGAAGCCCTTCTCAGGGCTCTGTTTGCTTTTCCACTGCTGCCAAACATTGTCCAGATGGTCTTAATGTCACATCACTGTAGGTCTTTTATTTTCTACTCTGTGCTCTGTTTTGTCCTTCCTTCTAAGCTAATGTCTCTAGGATTATTTTTGGCCCCTTACTTCATTTCCTCTCCCTTCTGTGCATCAAGCTGGGTGAGTCACACTCATCCGTCCAGGAAACCTCATCTTTTACCCAAATGGTTTTGAATTGAAAGGAGAAGAGCAGCTATCTTCAGACGACTCTGTTTGCACTACCCCTAGGTGGCTCACCAAGGCTTTAGGTGTTTAACACCAACAAGTTTCTCTGAGCACACACAAGGCTGCCTGAGGGTGTGTAACAGCACTGACTGCACCTCCAGAAATGTGCTTTGGAGAGGGACATCTTGCCAGGCCCCTATGGTTATCACATGCTGCTGTATTTTCTAACAACACCAGGAGATCCAATCCCACCTACACACTCACGCAAAAAGTACCCGTCTATGCCAAATGTCCTACTGTAAACTCTCAGCTGAGACTGCTCCACATGCAGAATAGATAAAGAAAGATACACAAAATCTGTGGATCTTAAATTCAGACAAGTAGATACGTTTCTCTAGCATGTTTCTTATCAGCAAGATGATCAGAAACATTTGTTTCCTTTTCTTGAATTCTCTCCTGTATCACAAGGAACTATTAACTGTATGTAAAACCCCATTATATTTCTCCCTTTCTCTTTCCTTTTGTCCTGCTCCCACTTTCAGGGAAGAAAGCTTTAATGCCTTTACTACTCCCTTCTATACTCTAACATATGATTTTTCCAAGCCTATTACTCTCATCATTGTCCTTAGTTTTAGTTCTGCCCTAACTGCTCAGATTTAAGAACAAATCCTATCTAAATATCACATGCCTCCAGAACAGGCAACTCTTCCTCTGGGATGCTACCATCAGTAACTGCAAACATGAAGGCAAAGCAATGGTGTAACCCTCAAGGAACAGCCCATCCCACTTTTCAGATGTAGAAAAAAGATGGACATATGGGCTTTGGAGACAAAGCTGTGCACGGCAGCCACCTAAAGTCTTAGACCTTGATGTAACAAACCTGATTTATGAAGAAAGGGTGAAATCTTTATGATATAAATAGATAAGTCTGTGTTCTGCCTCTTAGTTGAGGAAGAACAAGGGTAGGTGAGTCTCTCATCTGTTTGTCATCAGACTCTAAGCATCCAGTGCCACACCATCGCCAGCCTCCAATAATGGAAATGTCAGGTACAGTGACTGCTACTCACCAGATGAACTTGTTCCTACTCCATAAATCCAAGAATTTAGTCAAAATGACAGAAGAATAATGCAGCTCTGCATTCAGTACAAT
Organism: Anser anser; assembly: GCF_964211835.1. Lineage (NCBI taxonomy): Eukaryota > Metazoa > Chordata > Aves > Anseriformes > Anatidae > Anser > Anser anser. The sequence goes on along the minus strand of NC_139723.1, from coordinate 35,539,558 downwards.
TAAAATAACATGAAACAATACTCAGAACACCACAAACTGTGGATGTCTTGTCATGTTTTGATGGTCACTTGCAGTAAACTGGTGAATTTTGGTGAAAGTCTGAGGCTCTGCATCTTTAAAGACAGGGAAGATGAGCCCCATTCCATTACTGGGTCCAAATCTGTCATCCCTCTTGTTACTAG